>NC_060276.1:47221864-47466438 GCF_021613505.1 Equus quagga
TCTCTCTCTCTCTCTCTCTCTCTCTCTCTCTCTCTCTCTCTCTATATGTATACATATATGTATTCATTTGAGAGTAAATTGCAGGCATCATGCCTCTTTACCCCTAAATACGTTAGCATTTTCTAAAAACAAATAGATTCTATTACATAACCATAGTGAAATTATCAAAAGCAAAAATTTTTAACATTATATAATACTTCTATGTAATCAAGAGAATTTTATTGTTATTTTGTTCTGGTCCTCTTTTAATCCAAGATCATATCTTGCCCTGAGTTGTCATATCCCTTCAATTTTCTTTAATCTGGAACAGTTTCTTGGCCTTTCTTTGTCTCTTTTGACCTTAACGCTTTTGGAGAAAACAAGCTAAATATTTGGTTGAATGTCCTTCAATATGAGTTTATCCGAAGTTTCTTCATGATTACGTTCAAGTTATACATCTTCAGCAAAAATATGAAAAAAGTGAGTTATGTCCTTCTAAATGAATCATATCAGGATTTCCAAGATATTACTTCATCATAATATCATTGAGGTTAATTTTGTTAAGCTGATGTGTGCCAAGTTTCCCCATTATAAAATTATTATTTTTGCTTTGTATTTAATAAGCAATTTGTGGGGAGATAATTTGAGGCTATGTAGATATCCTGCTATTCATCAAATTTTTATCCCTTAATTTTAACATCCTTGGACATTTTTCGAAATCCATTATTTCTTTTACAATTCTTAATTGGCATTCCATTGTATAGATTATCTTTCACATATCCTCCACTTATTTGTTTTTTTGTTTTATTTATCTACTTATTTATTTATATTTTGGACTCATGGGTATGCATTTTATTCAGTAAGTTATAATCTATTATTATCATTACTTACTTTTATCCTCATATAGTCTCAGTATAATTTTGACATGTACCCAACATTATTTGACTACTTTTGAAATTTCTGCTACAGGAAGATCTCCTAGGCTCATCTTATATGTTCTCTGAAGCAGCCGTAGAACCAGCCATTTCTTTATGGAGCCCTGGAATCATTTTTAATGGAGAATAGTACTTAAAATTTACCAGGTATGTTGGTTGGTACTAGGCCTTTTCAACAGACAGTTAGGAAATACTCATAGCTCTCTCTCTATATATATATCTAAATGATTTATATCTATATCTGTCTATCTGTTAAAATCCAGGTGCTTATAAAGATATTTCCAATTCCATTCAAAACTACAGGATTTATTCTCATCTTTTCCTTTCCATATATATAGCTCCCTTTGTGATACTGAGAAACATGGCTCCCATTATCCTAAATATATTTTCTTATTTGCTTAATTATAGAATACATGAAAAGCTTCATACTTGCTAAGTCATAGAACTATGAAGAGCAAGCCTGCAAACTAAAGTTCAATGTTTATTTTTATTTTCTATTTTGGGGTGAAATTTATATATAGTGAAATGTACAGATCTTAGGTATACAATTCAATGAATTTTGATAAGTGAATACACTTATGTATGTATCCCTCCATGCAAAATATAAAACCTTTCTATCTTCCCAGAATGTTCCCTCATGCCCCTGTTGTATCCAGTCCCTAGTCCCAAAGGCAACCACTTCTACAAATTTTATCATTATAGAAAAGTATTGCCTGTTTTTGAACTTCATATAAAGGGAGTCATATGTATGTTTTCATGTCTGGATTCTTCCACCGAAAATAATTGGTTTGAGAGTCATCTATTGTGTTGTATAATAGTATTTCACTTTTTATTGCTGAGTAGTATTCCATTGTGAACATACCACAATTTATCTATTGTCACATTGATAGTCTTTTGGATTTTTCCTGTTTGGGAAAAAAGCTGCTATAAACATTCTTGTACAAATCATTTTGTGGACGTATTTCCATATATTTTAGGTTAGTCCCTAGGAGTGGATTTGCTGAATCATAGAAAAGGTGTTTTTCTAGTTTTAAGAAATATCAAAGCAGTTTTCCAAACTTGTTGTACAATTTATACTTGTAATAAAAAATTATGAGAAGTCTAGTTGCTGCATAGCATTGATCAACTTTCAGTAGTCTCAGTCATAATGTATAGACAAAGGAATATATACCACCAATTCTTTCCTTCATATCCATTTGCATTGCACCTCTTATCAAGAGATGGTGTGTAACGATCTTCCCTGGGCTAGACTTAGGGACTTTCTTTTTCAGTAGGATTGATCAAAAGAAGCATTGAAGCTATTAACTATGTTTCTTAAAATGTTTGCTTTTGGGAAACTCTCTGTAGGAATTTATCTACTGTGCTGCAAGCAGCCCAAGCCACATGGAGAGCACATGTGTAGGTAATTTGTCCCAAACACCCGGCTGAGCTCCCAGATGACAGACGGAATCCACTGCCAGACATGTGGGTTAGCTGTCCTGAATGTCTGGTATATTTGAGCCTTCAAAAGATGGCAGTCTCAGATGACATCCATAAAGGTGACAGGTTTTATCTTTGATATTTACAGATGTCTATCTTTCCATGTTCTTTATTTCTGCATGTGAATGCAAGATTCCTTCTGGTGTCATTCTCTTCCTCCTGAAAATTTCTTTTGGCGTTTCTCATATTAGAATCTTGCTGGTTAAGTATTCTTTCAGTTTTCATTTATTTGAAAATATCTTTATTTTGCCTTCTTTCTGTCAGCTTTAGTGAAGGATAATTTACGTATAATAAATTTCAGATGCCAACTGTAAAATTTGATGAATTTTGATAAATTATATATGTACTATAGTATATAATATATATACTATTATACTTATGTAATGACTATATTATTATATATACTCATATAATCACTATAACAGTTTCATCATCAGAAGGTGCCTCATGTCCCTTTGCAATCAATCCGCTTCCCTCACCCCTGGCCCTTGGTAATCACTAATCTGCCTACTGTCACTCTGTTTCCTGTTCCTAGAATTTCACATAAGTGGAAGTTCACTATAAGTACTTGGGTCTGGCTTTTTTCATTTAGTGTAATACTTTTAAGATTCATCCACCTTGTCATATGTATCAAAGTATGTTCCTTTTTAATGTGAAATAGCATTCCATGTATGGATACATTAAATGGTATTTATCCATTTACCAGTTGATGAGCCAGTTGTATTTTTCCAAATTTCAGCTGTTATGAATAAAGCTAATAACAGCATTCAGGTAGAAGTCTTTTTGTGGACTTATGTTTTCATTTCTCTTGGTTAAATACATAGGAGTGGAATTGCTGGACGGTTTGGTTAAATGTATGTCAAACTTTGTGAAGAAACACTTACCATCTTTTTTTTTTTTTTTGGTAAGAACATTTAAGTTCTACTCTCTTAGAAAACTCAATTATATAATATGGTGTTATCAACTACAGTCACCATGTTTTACATGAGATCCTCAGAGAATACTCATTTTGTAGCTGAAAGTTTGTACTCTTTTACCAATTTCTCCCTATGTCTCTCACCACCACCACCCAGTACTTGGCAATCACTTTTCTGCTCTCTGTTTCTAAGAGGTTTTTTTCAGATTCCACATATAAGTGATACCATGCAGTATTTGTCATTCTCTGTTTGGCTTATTTCACTTAGCGTAATGCCATCAAGGTCCATCCATGTTGTTGCAAATTTCAGGATTTCCTTCTTTCTCATAATCAAATAATATTCCATTGTATATATATACCACATCTTCTTTATTCATTCATCCATTGATGGGCACTTAGGTTGTTTCCATATCTTGGCTATTGTGAATAATCCTGCTGTGAACGTGGGAAGGCAGATATCTCCTTGATTTTCTATTTTAATTTCCTTTGGATATATATCCAGAAGTTGGATTACCAGATCCATTTGGTGGTTTTATTCATAATTTTTTGAGGAAACTCCACACTGTTTTCCATAGTGGCTATATCAATTTATACTCTTACTAGCAGTGATCAAGGGCTCCCTTTTCTCCATATCCTTGTCAACACTTGTTAAATCCTGTCTTTTTGATGATAGCCATAATAAAAGGTGTGAGGTGATATCCCATTGTGATTTTGATTTGCATCTCCCTAATGATTAGTGATGTTGAGCACATTTTCATGTACCTGTTGTGTCATTTGTATATCTTTATTGGAAAAATGTCTATTTAGTTCCACTGCCCATTTTTCGTTTTTTGATTGATTTTTTTTCACTATTGAGTTGTATGAATTCTTTATATTTTGGATATTAAAGGCTTATCAGATATATGAATTGCAAATATTTTCTACCATTTCATGGATTGCCTTTTCATTTTTTTGATTGCTTCTTTTGCTTTACGGAAACTTTTAGTTTGAAGTAGTCCAGCTCGTTTATTTTTGCTTCTGTTGCCTTTGTTTTGAGGCAAATACAAAAGATCATTGCCAAGACCATGTCAAAGAGCTTACCACGTATGTTGTCTTCTAGGAGTTTGATGGATTCAGGTCTTATGTCAAGTATTTAATCCATTCTGAGTTGATTTTTGTGTATGATATAAGATAGGGATCCAGTTTCATTTTGTTGCATCTAGCTGTTCAGTTTTCCAAACACCATTTATTGAATAGACTATCCGTCGACCACTGAGTCATCTGGCTCCCGTGTCAAAGACTAGTTGACCATATATGCATGAGTTTATTTCTGGACTCGATTCTATTCCAATAGACATTGGTCTATGTGTCTGTTTTTATGGCAGTGTCATACTGTTTTAGTTACTATAGCTTTGCAGTATAGTTTTAGGTCAGGAAGTGTGACACCTCCAGCTTTGTTCTTCTTTCTCCAGATTGCTTTAGCTATTCAGACTCTTTTGTGGTTCCACACAAATTTTAGGATTGTTATTATCTATTTCTGTGAAAAATGTGATTGAAATTTTGATAAGGATTGCAGTGCATCTGTAGATTGCTTCAGGTATTATGGATATTTTCACAATATTAATTCTTCTAATCCATGAAGAAGAAATATTTTTCCATTTATTTGTGTTTTCTTCATATTGTTTCATCAGTGTCTTATAGTTCTCAGTGTATATAGGTCTTTCATTTCCTTGATTAGGTTTATTCCTAGGTATTTTATTCTTTGTGATGCTATTCTAAGGGGGATTCTTTTCTTAATTTCTCTTTCTGATAGTTGTTAGTGTAGAGAAACACAACAGATTATTGCATATTGATTTTGTATCCTACAACTTTACTGAATTTGTTTATTAGTTTTAACAGTTTTTTGATTGATGTCTTTAGAGTTTTCTTTATATAATATCATGTCATCTGCAAATAGAAACAGTTTTACTTCTTGTTTTCCAATTTAGATGCCTTTTATTTATTTTTCTTACCTAACTGTTCTGGCTAAAATTTATAGTACTATGTTGAATAAAATTGGTGAATGTGGGCATGCTTTCTTTTTCCTGATCTTAAGGGAAAGCTTTCAGCTTATAACCATTGTATGTGATATTAGCAGTGGGCTTGTTGTATGTGGTATTTATTATGTTGAGGTATGTGCCCTCTATACCCAGTTTGTTGAGAATCTTTATCAAGAAAGAATGTTGAATTTTGTCAAATTCTTTTTCTGCATCTATTGAAATGATAATGTAATCTTTATCCTTTGTTTTGTTAATGTGATGTATCATGTTCATTGATTTGCTGATGTTGAACCATCCTTGTATCTTCCGAATAAATCTCACTTAATCATGGCGGGTGATCCTTTAAAGTACTGTTGAACTCAGTTTGCTAATATTTTGTTGAGAAGATTTATATTTGTGTTCATCAGGGATATTGGCCAGTCCTTTTCTTTTCTTTTGGTGTTCTTGTCTGATTTTGGTATCAGCATAAAGCTGGCCTCATAAAGTGAGTTTTGAAGGGTTCCCTCTTCTATTTTTTGGAAGAGTTTGAGAAGGGTTGCTATTAGTTCTCTTTTAAATGTTTGGTAGAATTCACCAGTGAAGCCATCTGGTCCTGGACTTTTTGTTTGTTAGGAGGCTTTTGATTACTTATTTAGTCTTCTTACCAGTAATTACTGTTTAGATTTTCTATTTTTTCCTGGTTCAGTCCTCATAGGTTGTATGTTTCTAGGAATTTATCCATTTTTTCTAGGTTATCCAATCTGTTGACAAATAATTGTTCATAGCAGTCTCCTATGATCTCTTTTATTTCTTTGCTATCAGTTGTAACATGTCCTCTTTCATTTCTGATTTTATTTATTTGAGTCTTCTCTCTTTTTTCTTGGTGAGTCTAGCTGAAGGTTTGTCAGTTTTGTTTATCTTTTCAAAAAATAGCTCTTGGTTCCATTAATCTTTTCTATTGTCTTTTTAGTCTCTATTTCATTTATTTCTGCTCTGATCCTTGTTATTTCCTTCCTTCTAACTTTAGGCTTAGTTTATTCTTTTTCTAGTTCCTTGAGATGTAAAGTTATGTTGTTTATTTGAGCCATTTCTTTTTTCTTGTTTTTTTTTTTGACATTTCTTTTTTTAAAGATTGGCACCAGAGCTAACATCTGTTGCCAATCTTCTTTTTTTTCTTCTTCTTCTCCCCAATGCCCCCCAGTACATAGTTGTATATTCCAGTTGTAGGTCCTTCTACAACTGTGGGATGCCACCTGAGCATGGCTTGATGAGTGGTGCCATGCCTATGCCCAGGGCCTGAACCGGAGAAACCCTGGGCTGCCAAAGCAGAGCTCAGGAACTTAAGCACTCAGCCATAGGGATGGCCCTGCATTTCTTTTTTCTTAATGTAGGTATTTAACTCTATAAATTATCATCCCTCTTAGAACTGCTTTTGCTGCGTCCCATAAGATTGGTATGTTATATTTCCACTTTCATTCTCTCAAGATATTTTTTTTGATTTCTTCTTTTACGTGTCAGTTGTTTTGTCACAAATTGTTTAATCTCCACATATTGTGAATTTTCCAATTTTCTTCTTTAATTGATCTCTAGAATCACACCATTTTGATCAGAAATGATACTTTATATGATTTCAGTCTTCTTAAATTTATTGACTTGTTTTGTGACCTAAAATATGATCTATCCTAGAGAATGTTCCATGTGAACTTGAGAAGAATGTGTATTCTGCTGCTATTGGATGGAATATTCTGTAAATATCTAAGTTCATCTGGTCTAATGTGTCATTTAATTCCAATGTTCACTTATTAATTTTTTTTCCTGGATCATGTATTCATTGTTTAAAGTTTGGTTTTAAAGTCCCCTACTATTGTTGTATTGTTGTCTATTTCTCCCTTTAGGTCTGTTAAGATTTGCTTTAAATATCGTGGTGCTCCTATGTTTGGTGCATATATATTTACAAATGTTATATCCTCTTTTTGGATTGACCCCTTTATTATTACATGATGACCCTCTTTGTCTTTTATTGCAGGGTTTGGCGTGAAGTCTATTTGTCTGATATATATTTACCTTACCCTGCTTTCTTTTGGTTTCCTTTTTCATGGAATATCTTTTTCCATACCTTCATTTTCAGTCTCTTAAATGAAGGGAGTCTCTCTCTTTTTTCCTAATCCATTCATCAACCCTATATCTTAATTTTTTTTCCTTGGGAAGATTAACCCTGAGCTAACATCTGTGCCAATCTTCCTCTAGTTTTTAGTATGTAGTCCACCAGCACAGCATGACTGCTAATAGAGCAGCATAGGTCTGTGCCCAGGAACCAAACTCAGGCTGCCAATGTGGAGTGTGCTGAACTTAACCACTAGACCACCAGCATTAGCCCAACTCTGTCCTTTGATTGAAGAATTCAGTCCATTTATATAAAGTAATTTTTGATAGGTGTAGACTTACTATTGGCATTTTGTTAGTATTTTTCTAGTTGTTTTGTAATTTCTTTGTTCCTTTGTTCTTCCCTTCCTCTCTTCCTTAATGATTTGATGGTTTTCTGTAGTGATATGCCTAGATTTCTTTTTCTTTATCTTTTGTGTATCTATTATAGGTTTTTGCTTTGTGGTTACCATGAGGCTTTTATAAAATATTTATATTTGTAACAGTTTATTTTAAGTTGATGACAATTTAAGTTTGAACACATAGTAAAGCTCCATATTTTTCTTTCCCCTCACATTTTATGGGGTGTTTTTGCTGAGGAAGATTCACCCTGAGCTAACATCTGTTGCCAATCTTCCTCTTTTTTGTACACGAGCTGCTGCTAAAACATGACCACTTACAGACGAGTGGTGTAGGTCCATGCCCAGGAGCTGAGCCTGGACTGCTGAAGCAGAGTGTGCCAAACTTAACCACTAGGCCACTGGGGCTGGCTCACATTTTCTGTTTTTAATGTTACAATTTACATCTTTTTACCTTGTGTGTCCATTAACAAATTATTGCAGTTATAGTTATTTTTACTACTTTTGTCTTTTAACCTTCATACTAGATTTATAAGTGATTTACCTACCACCATTACAACTTTAGAGCATTCTGAATTTAAACATATATTTAAATTTACCAGTGAGATGTGTCCTTTTATGTGATTTCCTTGTACTAATTAGCATCCTTTCATTTCAGCTTGAAGAAGTCCCTTTGCAATTTTTGTAAAGCCAACTCAGTGGTGATGAATTCTTTCAGATTTTGTGTGTCTGAAAAACTCTTTATCTCTCCTTCAGTTTTAAAAGACAACACTGTTGAGTATTCTCGTTTGACAGTTGTTTTTCCTCCATCAATTTGAATATGTCATGCCACTCCCTTCTGGCCTGCAGTTTCTGCTGAAAAATCTGCTAGTGGTCTTATGGGGGTTTCCTTGTATATAACAAGTTGTTTTTCTCTTGCTACTCTTAATATTCTCTCCTTGTCTTTAACTTTTGGCAATTTAGTTATAATGTACCTCACTGTGGGTCTCTTTGGATTCATCTTTTTTGGAACTCTCTAGGCTTCCTGGAACTGGATGTCTGTTTCTTTTGTGACATTAGGGAATTTTTTAGCCATTATTTCTTTGAATTTTTTTTTCCTTTTTCCCTCTCTCTTCCACTTCTGGAATCCTGTGATGGGAATATTTATCCACTTGATTTGTCCCTAAGTGCCTTAAACTATCTGCACTCTTTTTCATTCTTTTTTTCTTTTGCTTCTCTAATTGGATGAATTCCACTGCCCTGTCTACAGCTTTGTTTATACTTTCTTCAATTTGATCTAGTCTGCTATTGTAACCTGCTGTTTAATCTTTTAGACTGGTTATATTCTTCAGCTCTGAGATTTCTGTTTGATACTCTCTTATATTTTCTATCTCTTTGTTGAAATTTTCACTTTCTTCATGCATTGTTCTCCTGACATTGGTGAGCATCTTTATGACCATCATTTTGAACTCTTTATTAGATAAATCACTTTTCTCCATTTCATTGAGGTCTGTGGCTAGGGTTTTATCCTATTCTTTCATTTGGAACATATTTCTCTCTTTCTTCATTTTTCTTGACTGTGTTGGTTTCTCTAGATTAGATAAAACATCTACATCTCCCAGTGTTGGTGGAGTGGTCTCGTGTAGGAGATGATCCTTATTGTTCATTGTGGCTCTAGTTCTTGATTGTCTCTCAAACCTTTGTGATTGTCCAAGCCACCTTCTTTGTTCTTAGTGTCTCCCAGTAGTTGAGGGTATGCCAAGACCTGTCAGTGTCCCAAAGGGGAGGATCTCAGTCAGCACCTAGATGCAGGCTGATTAGAAGCCAGACCCTTAGGCAGCAGCTTTTAAAGTATACAAGTAGACCTCTTTCAGGCAAAGACTAGAAGCTGGATATTTCTGTCTGCTCCTTCTGCACTGAGCCCTGGGGAAATAGCCAGTTAAGAACTGTTTGTTTCCTATAGTCCGGTGGAACTAGCAAATGCAAGCCCCACTCATCACTAGAGTCAGGTAATCAAGGGGTGCATCCCCTGGGCAGCAGCCACAAAAGCCAGGGTGCCAGATGTATGCACAATCTTTTTCCAGGGAGACACCAACAACCTGTAGCTGGCAAGAGGGAGAATACAGAGGTGGCTTCCACAGGCCTCCCCAGTCTCTGGAGAGGAATACATTTCACCCATAATGTGTGCTAAATTAGAAGCCTGACCCTCAGGCTGCAGCATTTAAGATATGTACATAGGCCTCTTTCCGAGAAAGACTGGGAGCTAGGTGTTTCTGTCTGATGCCTCTGTGGTGAGCTCTCGGGGACTAACTGGTTAAGAATTGGTTTTTTGGTTGCTGCAGTCCTGTTGAAAGCTCAAACACAAGCCCTACTGGCCATCAGAGGCAGACCATCAAACAGTGCATTCTCTGGGTGGCAGCCACATAAGCTGGGGTGCCAGACGTGCGCAAGCTTCTTTCAGGGAGATACTGGCAACCTGGAGTGGGACAAAGGGAGATCACAGAGGAGGCTCCCACCATCTTCCATGGTCTTCAGGGAGGATCATAATCAACCGCTAGATGTGTGCTAAACTATGATTCTGACCTTCGGGATGCAGTTTTTAAGGTATGCAAATAGAGCTCTTTCAGGGAAAGCCTGGGAAATGGTGCTTCTGTCTGCTGCTTCTGCATTGGACCCTGGAGGCATAGCTACAGAGAGTTCTTCTGAGCCTGTTAAGAACTGTTCTTTGTTTGCTATAGTCTTGAGGGTCTCATGGACACAAGCCTCATTGGCTTTCAGAGCTAGGTTGTTTTGAAGACCCATCCCTCAGGTGGAAGTCTTAAAAGTTGGCACACTAGATGTTGAGTCCAAATCCTTCACTTCTCAGGAAGAAGCTGTTTGCCACTGTACCAGGGGTGGAGTTTATAGTGAGATTGTGTCAGCTTCTTCTACCCATTTCAATGTAGGTTTTTTCTCATTTTCCTGATATGTAGTAGCAACTTACCTAGTTTCTGGATTTCCTCCAGAAGGACCTGTTCTGTGTGTAGCTGTAGATTTGGTGTGTCCACGAGAGGAAGTGAGTTCAGGAGCCTCCTATATTGTTGTCTTTGACCAGACACTTAACTCTTTTTCAAATTGGTTGTACTAGTTTGCAATCCCAAGAATATTTGATGATAATTCCAGTTGTTCTACATCATTTCCAAAACTAAATGTTAATGGTCTTTGTAATTTTAGCTATTTAAGATGGTGTATAGGGTTAACTCATTATTATTTATTTTGCATTTCTGTAATATCCAATGTTGTTGATTTTTTGTGTGTGTGTACTTGCTTGCAAAATTTGTATCTTCTTTGGTGACGTATCAATGCACATTTTCTAGCACAATACTTTTTATTGGCTTGTCTTCTTTTGATTACAATGCAAGAGTTCTTTATATATTCCAAGTAAAACACCTTTAGCATATATATATGCATATGCATATATAAACACACACATTATATATAGTGTAGATATTTTTAGAAGTAAAAGCTTTATTGTGATGAAACTACTTTTATTTTTTTCATTTTTTGGTTGTACTAATTGTGTCCTATCTTAAGAAATCTTTGCCCTCCCTAAGATTATAAATATTTTATCTTATATTTTTTATAATTTTAACTTCTTTTTGTGCATATGATCCATTTTCATTTAATTTTTGGGTATGATATGAGATCAGGATTGATGTGAATCAGGGCTGCCCCAGGGAGAGAAGCCCAAGGCTTCCTGGCATCCTGGCCTACATGCCGATCTATATGACCTGATTCATATCTAAACTTATACAACTACACAATAACCAGACCCCACCTGCACTGATACCGTTTTAATGACTTTTTACATCATGTTTCCTTTGTCTAGTAAAAATAAGTCATGTACCCATGCCTTATAAATTTAGCCCTAACCCTCAACACGTTGCAGCTCTTCACTGCCCGTGAGTTCTTCCCCATGCCTGCAGCTCTTCACCATCCATAGGTTCTGTCCCCATGCCTGCAGCTCTCACTGCCCACGGGTCCTGTCCTCATGCTAGTCTCTGAATAAAAGAGCACTACTACCAGACCTTGAGAGTCCAAGAAGTCTTTCTTTCAATTCCTCAGCTTGCCGAGCCCACATCAAGGATAACAGTTCTTCTGTGTGTGTGTGTGTGTGTGTGTGTGTGTGTGTATTTGCATGTATGTGTTTATGTGTCTTTTTATTTAATTGTTCTATGGCTCCAGTTTTTGAACAGAACTTCTCTTCCTCATCAACTTATCTTGATACCATTGCTGAAGATCAATTTTCCACATACGTGTGTGTCTATTTCTGTATTCTTTAATCGGATCCAGTAATCTATATATTTAGACTTTCATCAGTCTCACAATATGTACTATGGATTCATAGTAAGTCTTGAAATCAGGAAGTATAACTCTCCAACTTTACTCTTCTTTTTCAAAAATTGTTTGATAATCTACAACTTTGTATTTCCATTTGAATGTTAAAAATGGCTTCTGGTTTCTACAAAAAGTCTATTGAGATTTTGATTGCCATTGTGTTGACCCTATGAATACACTGAGGGGAAATGATGTCCTATCAATATTGAGCTTTATGATCCATAAAAAGGATTTCTCTCTCCATTTATTTAGGTCTTTTTAATTTATCTCAGCAATTCATTATAGTTTTCAGTGCATGGTCTTGCTCGTATATTGTTAAATTTATTCCTTAATAGTTCATGTTTCTTGATGCAATTGTAAATGATATTTTTGTTTAAATTTCCAATTGTTCACTGTTATTGTGATGGTTAATTTACATGTCAACTTGTCTAGGCTATGATATCTAGTGTTTTGGTCATACACCAGTCTGAGTGTTGCTGTGAGATATTTTTTAGATGTGAGTAACATTTAAGTCAGCCTACTTTGAGCAAAGCATATTACCTTTCGTAATGTGGGTGAGCCTCAGCCAGTCAGTAGATGGCTTAAGAGAAAAGGTTGATATCCTTCAAGAAGAAAGAAATTCTGCTTCCAAACTGCCTTCAGACTCAAGACTGCAACCCTAGTTCTTATCTGGGTCTCCAGCCTGCCAGTCTGCCCTGCAGATTTCAGACTTTCCAGACTCCAAAATCGCACAAGCAAGTTCATTAAAATAAATCACAATCTTTCTCTCTCTTTCTAGATAGGTAGATAGATAAATAGATAGATATTTAATCATAATCATCATCTTTTTGGTTCTGTTTCTCTCAGGAATCCTGACTAACACAGTTGGTACATAAATATACAATGCATTTTTGTTATTGAGTATTTACCCTGCAACCTTGCTGAACTCATATATTAGTTCTAGAAGTGTTTTTTATAGATCCTTTAGGATTATATCCATTACATCATGTAACCTGTGAGCAAAAACCATTTTACTTTCCAAAATGAATTCCTGTTATTTGTTTTTCTTCCCTTTTTTCACTGGTTAGTATTTACAGTACAATGTTGAATAAAAATGAAGAGATTGTCCATCCTTGCTTTGTTCACGATTATATGGGAAAGCATTCAGTCTTTCCCCTAAGTGCAATGTTTAGAATAAGTTTTTCTTTGATGTTCTTATCAAGTTAGAAAAGTTTTCTTCTACTCATAGTTTAGTAATAGTTTTCATTTTTGATGTGTCTTGCATTTTGTAAAATGCTCTGTCTGTATCTGTATATATAATTATATACCTCTCCTTTTTGTAAGACTCTTGCTGTGGCTAATTATAATTATTAAATTTCTAATGTCAAACTAACTTTGCATTTCTTGGATGATCTAAATATGTTCAACATGTATTATACCTTTTATATAGTCTAGATTCAACTTGATAATTTTTTCTCTAAAAGATTGGCACCTCAGCTAACATCTGTTGCCAACCCTCTTTTTTTCTTCTTCTTCTCCTCCCTGAAGCCCTCCAATACATAGTTGTATATTCTAGTAATAGGTCCTTCTAGTTGTGCTATGTGGGATGCCACCTCGGCATGGCTTGATGAGAAGTGCTAGGTCTGTGCCCAGGATCTGAACTGGTGAAACCCTGGGCAGCCAAAATGGAGCACACAAACTTAACCACTAGGCCACAGGGCAATCCCCTGCTATTACTTTTTAAAAAATTATTTCATTGAGGTCATGACAGTTTATAACACTGTGAACACTTTGAATTCTCTGTCATTTAGATTGTAAATTTCTGTGCCTTCAGGATTGGTCTCTATGTGCTTGTCATTGTCCCTCTGGTCTGGAGTATTAATATACCTTTTCAAACTATTTCATGCAGTGGATTTGTGCCTTCACATAGTGGTAGTATCTGGTCACAGATTCTACTTGCCACCATTGGGGAGGGCACCAGCTGTGTATTCTGAGCCCATCATGATCCCTCACAGCTGTGCCTGTCCTTTAGAAGCTATGCTGGCAGAACCTGTCTGCATTTGTCTGTTCACTGCCACTGCTTTATGCACATATATGCAGGTGCTCTAGCGGTGGTCCCTTGCTCTGGCCAACCAGCCAAGCTGGTGCACCAGGCAGTTGGAGGAGCAATTTCTTTTGCATGCATGATCCTGGGGGTCCTCTTGCTCTGCTCTTGCTCTCTGCCTTCCTGGGGTGCTCGCCTTGGTGAATACACCCCTGTGATTGCTTAGTCTCCTCGGTGTGGAGGTTTTGCAGGAGCTGGGAGGCAACTCAAAGATCAAAGTCATTCCTGCAGAGGACTACCGCTTTCCCCCTTTCTTCTCAGAGCTGTGAGTGGTCCCATGCCCTAGGTCACTGCCATTTGGGGAGAGAGATGAGATCCTCTTACCTCCTTCCACTGCCTCTGAGAGGGTCCAGCACCTCCATATTCAGTCGTATCACTGTGTGGGTCTCTCAGACATCTATTGTGTTGTGTGAACGTCCTCTATTGGTTTATGAACGTCCTTTTCATTGTGTCTCAGCGGGGAGAATCTAAGGGAAGAACTCACTCTGCCATGATGCTGATGTCACTCCTCCATTATATTTTTAAAGTATTTATATTTCTATGGTTGTGGGGATATTGGTGTGCTTTTGTCTGGTAATTTTTTAAATTCTTTATTACTATGATAATAAACACACAAAATGGCTGGGGATGTATGTTTTCTTTTAACTTCTGGAAAATTGTGTGGAGAATTTATTTTATTTCTTCTTCAAATTAGTTGTAGAAACCACTATTGACACCATTAGTGCTTGGAGTTTTTAATGTCTGAAGGTATATAACTACCAATTCTTCTCCTTTTAGTTAGACATAAGGCTTTCCAGATTACGTATTTATTTTTGCATGAACTTTACCAGTTTATGTGTTTCAAGAAATGTGTGCATTTTATATAACTAGTTAATTTGACTTATTTTTTCACACTATTCTTTTATTATCCTTTTAATATCTGAAGTGTCTGCAGTAAAATCTCAACTTTCTTTGTGATATTGCTAACTTATATCTTCTCTCCTTTTCTCCTGATCACTCTCGATAGAGGATTATCAATTTCATTGATATTTTTAAAATTCAAATTTTATTTTCATTTATATTATTCTAGTTATAATTGTGGATTTGTCTATTTCTCTATTAAGTTCTATTAGGTTTTGCTGGATGTATTTTGAAGACTTTTCATTAGGTGAATGCTCATTTAAGTTTTTAAAACTTCCTCTAGATGAATTGAGATGTTAATAGCTATAGAATGTTTTGTTTTGGTCTTGTTTTAGAATCTGTGTTGTCTGATATTAACATAGCCACTCCAGTTTTCTTCATATTTGTATATGAAAAGTATTTATGATCTAATATTTTCTTTTGAAATGTTTTTATACAAGCAATGTGGGGATTTTGTTTGTTTGTTTCTTGTAGACACTGTTTTGTTGTTGTTGTTGTTGGGTTTTTGTATCCAAAATGCTAGTCTCTACATTTTTGGGAGGATGTCTGTCCTTTGCATTTATTGCAATTATTGATATTTTCAGTCTTAAATTGAACATCTCGCTCTTTTACTGTTTCTCCCATCTGGTCTTTTATTATCATTATTATTCTATTTTGCTTGTTTTTTGATTAAATAAGAATTTTATGATTTTATTTTAGCTACACTTTTGGACATGTGGAATTATTTTGTTTTGGTACTTACTGGTTTTTAGAATCATTATTGAAGACTACCAACCCCTACTCCCTTTCTTTTGTCATAAATTTTACTTCTATGTAGATTATAAACCCTACATATATTGTTATTAATTTTTCCTTAATTAATCAGTTTCCTTTATCGACATTAAAAATAAGGAAAAAACCTTTTATATTTATCCATATATATTTATAATTTGGGCCCCTTGTATTCTCTGTGTAAGTTCAAATTACTCTCTGGTATCAATTTCCTTCTGCCTTAAGAAATTTCAGTAACATTTCTTGTAAGCACATCAATTAGTGACTCTTTTAGCTTTTGTTTTTCTGACAATACCATTATTTCAGCATTAATTTTTATAAGAGATTTATTGAGGTATAATTCACATATCGTAAAATTCACCCTTTTAAAGTGCATAATTCAATGTTTTAAGTGTACTCACAGAGTTGTATAGCCATTGTTATTATTTCCAAAAAATTTTTATAAACCACTTCCTACAATCTACATACACAATAGCAGTCATTCTTCATTCCCCTCTCCTCCAACATCTTACCAGTCACTTATCTACTTTGCATCTCTATGGATTCCCATATTTTGGAGATTTTATGGAAACAAAATGATATGTGGCATTTTGTGTCTGCCTTCTCTCACTAAGTATAATGATTTTAAGATTCATCTATGTTGCAGTATGTCTCAGTACTTCATTCCATTTCATGGTTGAATATTATTATATTGTATGTCTATACCATTTTTTGTTCACCCATTTATCAGTTGATGGACATTTAGGTTGTCTCCACTTTCTGGTTATTATGAATATGCTACTATAGAGAATCACGTGCAAATTTTTGTGTAGATATATATTTTTAAATCTCTAGAGTATATATCTAGGAATGAATTGCTGGATCATATAGTAACTCTCTTTTTAACTTTTTGAAGAACTTCTAGTCTGTTTTCCGGAGGGACTGCATATGTTTTAATTCACAAAACATGCTTCAGTAATTTAACGAATGGAAATAATACAAAATATGTTCTCTGACCACAATAGTATGGAATTAAAACTCACTAGCAGAAGGAAATTTGGGAAATACACAGATATGTCAAAAATTAACAACTCCTAAATAACCATTTGATCAAAGAAATATTCACAAGGGAAATTTGAAAATATTTCGAGATGATTGAAAACAAAAACACAAAATACAAAATCTTATGGAATGCAGCAAAAACAATGCTAGGAGGGAAATTCATAGCTATAAATACGTATATTGAAAAAGAAGAAAAAAATCTCAAATCAATATCCTGACTTTGCATCTTAAGAAAATAGAGAAAGAAAAGTACACCCAAAACAAGTGGAAAGAGGAAATAATAAATGTTAAAGTAGAAAGTAAATAAAATAGAGAATACAAAAGTAATAGAAAAAAACAATGAAACTGAAAGTTTGTTCTTTGAAAAGATCAACAAAATTGATAGACCGTTAGCCAACTGACAAAAAAGAAGAATTTAAAAGAGATATGTCTCAGATAACTAAAATGAGGAATGAATGAAGATACATAATTACTTAAATACCTTACAGAAATAAAAAGACTATAGGAGAATATTATGAAAAGAATATGCCAACAAATTAGATAATCTACATGAAATGGACAAATTCACAGAAAAGCACAAAGTACTGAAATTGACTCGAAATATTAGAATATCTAAATAGACATATTTGACATATAACAAGGAAAGAGATTGAATAGTGATCAAAAATGTCAAACAAAGAAAAGGTCAAGACCAGGTGACTTCAAAGATGAATTATACCAAACATTTAAAGAAGAATTAACACCAATTTGCACAAAATCTTCTAAAAAAATATAAGAGGAAACAATTTCCAACTCATCCTATGAAGCCAGTATTAACCTAACACCAGGATCTCATATAGACAGCACAAGAAAACTACAGCTCAAATTTCCTTATGAATAGAGATACAAAAACCATCAATAATATACTAGCAGACTGAATCCATCAACATATGAAAGTGATTATAAACCATGAGCAAGTGGGATTTATCCCAGAAATGCAGGTTGGCACAACATATAAAAATCAACCATGACACACCATATTAATACTATAATGGACAAAAGCCACATGATCATCTCAGATGCAGAAAAAGCATTTGATCAAATTTGGGATCTTCTCATGATAAAACCAGTCAATACACTAGGAATAGAATAAAATCTTTCAACCTAATAGAGAACATCTATGAAAAATTAACAGCTAACATCATATTCAAAGGTGAAAGACTGAATGCTTTCCCCCTACAATCAGAAGACAAATATATGGGCTCTCGCCACTTCTAATCAACATTTTACAGAGGTTCATTAGGCAAGAAAGTAAAATGAAATGCATATAGATTGAAACTATCTCTATTTGCAGATGACCTGATTACATGATCTTATGTATAGAAAACCCTAAGGGATCCACTAAAAAATTTATTAAAACTATATAAATGAATTCAACATGGGTGCAGGATATGAGATCAATATACAAAAATCAATTCTATTTCTATACATAATCCATAAAATATCATAAAATAAAAGTAAAAAAATTCCATTTACAATAACACCAAAAGACTAAATGCTTAAGAATAAATTTACTCAAAGAAGTGTAACACTTCCACAGTGAAGACTACAAAATATCATTGAAAGTAGTAAAAATAAGACCTAAATAAATAGAAAGATAAATGTTCTTGGATAGGAAGACCTAACATTTGTAAGATGTACATACTCCTCAAATTGAGCTTTAAACTCAATGTCGTCCCTGTCAAAATCCCAGCTTCCTTTTTTGTAAAAATTGAAAACTTGTTTCAGAAATTCATAAGGAAGTGTAAGAGAGTGAGATAACAAAACAATCTTGAAAAAGAGCAAAAATTTGGAGGACTCATGTCTCCCCCACCTCAAAACTTACTACAAAGGTATAATAATCAAGACTGTATGATATTGGCATAAATATACACGTGTATATCAATGGAATGTAATTGAAATTCCAAATGTAAACCCTCACATTTACAGTCAATTGATTTTTGACAAGCATGCCAAAAAATTTTAGTGAGGAAAAGAATAGTTTCTTAAGCAAATGATTCTAGGACAACTAGATATTCGTTTGTGCAAAAATAAAGTTGGACCTTTTCCTCACACTATACCCAAAAATTAACTCAAAATGGATAACCTTAACATAATAATCTAAACCTTAATATAATTATCTAAAACTATAAAACTCATATAAAATAAACTGTTAATCATTGTGACCTTGGATTGGGCAACGCTTTTTTTTGGATAAGACACCTAAAGCACAAGCAGGTAAAGAAAAAATAGCATAAATTGGACTTCATCAAAATTTTAAAATTTGTGCCTTAAAACTTTTTGTTTTAAAGTGCACAGAAAGTAGATAGTCAACCCACAGAATAGGAGACACAATTTTCAAATCATATATCTGATAAGCGTCTAGTATCCAGAATATATTTTGAAAAGCACTTGCAATTCAATAATTAAAAGACAACACAATTTAAAAGGGCAAAAGATTTGAATAGATTTTCTCCAAATAACATATACAAATGGCCAATGGACACATGGAAAGATGCTCAAAATTGTTGTTCACTAGGGCAATGAGAATCCAAACCATAATGGGATACCACTTCATACCCACTATGATGACTAATTATAAGAAATCAGAAAATAATAAGTTTAGCAAGGATGTGGAGAAATTGGAACCCTCATAAATTACTGGTGGGAATGCAAAATAGTTCAATCCTTTTAGAAAACAGTCTGGTAGTTCTTCAAAAAGTTAAACATAGAGTGACCATATTATTTAGCAATTCCACTCCTAAGTATATACCCAACAAAATTGAAAACATACATCTCCACAAAAGTTTGGACATGAATATTCATAACAGCATTATTCATAATAGTCAAAATGTGGTAATAACCCAAATATCCATCAACTGATGAATGAAAAAGCAAAATGTGGCATACACACACAGTAGAATGTTATTCAGCCATAAAAATGAACGAAGTGCTGATCCATGCTCAACATGGATAAACCTTAACATTATGCCAAATGAAAGAAGTCAGACACAAAATACCACATCATGTATTATTATATTTATGTGAAATTTACAGGGTAGGCAAATCCATAGAGACAGAAATTAGATTAGTGATTAGTGCCAGGGGTTGGGGGATGAGACAAATGGAGATTGACTGCCGTGCTGAACATATTCAAATCACTTGTGTAATTATATAATTCATGCCATAAAATTCACATTATAAAGTATAAAATTTAATGGTTTTTAGTATGTTCACTAGATTGTTCAACCATCATCACTAATTTCAGAACATTTTCATTACTTTCAAAAAGAAAATAAAATTCAGAGATCACCCTCATTCAAAAAGTTATTTAAATTTCTTTCAAAATACTTTTCCTTTATCAAATCTAAACTGTCACATATGTTATAAATTTCTTTTTTGAGATGAAATTCCATCTATATGAAGTTATATTCATTTTTACATGTGCATGTGTCTACCTATGACAACACCTCTCCATTTCTGCAGTCAGCATCTGATATATCGTCAACATCATCAAGCTTACAGTTATTAATTTTACAAGGCAAGGGATACATTTCATGAGATACTTTCAATGGGCTTTGACTTTTTGTAATACTTTAAAAATGTTTGTATTGTAGTCATTCCATTTCAGTATGGGGAAAATAGTAACAATGTTATGTAGAACCATAGATGAGCCAAACTAACCTCGATGAGTATTGATATGAAATCATTATGTTAAATGAATTTATATATGTTAGTTATTCTATGAGCAATCTCATATAAGGGTAATATAAATTTTAGGAAAAAAGCTAGATGGGAAAATGTTCTTTTAAATTTTCATAAGTCAGCTTTTTAAAATCACCCTGAATACTATAAAAAATAGCAAAATGGCTGTAATCATACTAAAAATAAGAAATCTCTCCAATTGTTTAAGACATTGTATTATTACATTTAAACCACTTAATCATATTGTATTATATGGAATCATAAATAAAAGTAATGTTGTTAAGGTGGTTCCTTAAAACATATTATTATATCATAGGGTTGCTGTGATAATTAAATGAGTAAATGTATGTAAAGCACTGAGAACACTACCTTAACAAATATTTGCTGCTATCTTCCCACAAGTATGTGCGCTTCTGATAGCAGAGATTTTGATTATTTGATTCACTGCCTTTTTTCCAGTGCCTGGGAAGGTACATGGCATAAGAAAGACAGTCAATAAATATTCATTGAAAGGATGATGTTGAGTGAGTGAAGGCACTAGAGGAAATGGTCTTAATCTCCTCTATATCACTAAGACTTGTGAAACCATTTCAAAAAAAGGATACTTAATTAATGTGAATTGAGTTTTTCAAGATGGTTTCTAGAAGATTTACATCTCTAAAAACAAAGCTATGATTCACTGACTTTACTTGGTTCTGACAATTAAAGGAACCAAGTTTCTGTAGTCAAAAGGAAACATTTTCAAGAACGACATTTAACTGTTGGAAAACACAATGTGGAACAGTTTTCTCTGGCACTTTCCAGGCTGTAACTCTGGAGTGATTAAAAGGTGGCTTTGCCTGCATTGTGAAACTGACCACCTTCTCTAGCGATAACTTTACTAAAAAGAATTTCAAACAATAATCACCTTTTTTCTTTCACCCAATTTCACCTAGGGATTATATATTTTACAAAAGATAGCATTACCAGCCCTACGTCTGCTCCTGCCATTCTGTTGATTAACATTGTGATGCTCAGTATCTTGAGGGAGAAAAATTTGATAGTGGGTTAGTAATTTCACATCAACAAAATAGAAATATTAAGCTATTGTTGTCCTTTGAGAGTGAGAAGAGTGACAGTAAATGCCGAAGATAAGTACCTCAATTGGTAATGGCATTGCTTTTAGTTTTAATGGGAGGCAGAAATCTGCCAAATGGAGAAACACCCACAGTGCACAATAAGTGAATTTTGACAGAGCAAATTGGTTTTCTTTCAGCCATTGATGCTGTAATATCTAAAAGAAAAGCAACATGGTTGCTTAGAAAAGTATCAGAATGGCTTAGTGTTTCCAGCAGTCAAATACGGTCTTGCTAAATCTGAGGAGCTTGAGGCAAGAAGCTAATAGAAAAGGGATTTCACTCTTGCTGTATTCCTGATCAAAGGTGCCTGCTCTATTGACTGCTTCTTTATTATCTGATATCATATCTCTGATCCACGTCTACTGTTCTCAACAAACCATTTCAATTTTAGAACATGCTTTTTCAAACTCCTGTTCAGTTTTGTTTTATTTTAACAAAATATCAAATATGTCATGCCAGAGAATCTAGCAGGGTATCTTGAACATAGTAGGCATTTGAAAGCAGCATGATATCATGGTAAAGGGCAGTAAACGAAGACACAGCTCTGTTACAAATGGTTATATACTCTTGTACAACACACTCCAGCTCATTGAATATTTATTCCTAATCCATAACATGAATCTAATATTTTGTTTACACGATTTGTGTAAGTGGCAAGTGAGGTAATTTATTAGACAATCCTTTCAGGAATTTAAGAAATATAGGACAGTAAGTAGTAAATGCTTATTACTATAAAGTTAATTTGATTATTTTCAAATTCTGAAAATGAACTTTATGAAATAATTGGAATATTTCTGATTTAAAATGCTAACGTATATTTTAAAGATAATCTAAATATCTTTATTCAGGTGTTTCAGATTACTATTTGGAAATAATTTTAGACTTACAGAAAAGTTGCAAAAATAGCACAGAGGTTTCTTTATACCCCTTGCCTAGTTTCCCTTAATGTTAACATCTTACGTAACCATAGTACACTTAAAATAAATCAGGAAATTAGATTTGATACAATATTGTTAACTAATCTATAGACCTTATTTTGCCAATTTTCTTCCTAATATCCTTTATCTGGTCTGGGATCGAAGTCAGGATCCCACAGTTCATATCTTTTTAGTAGTTATATGTATTTAGTCTCCTCCAATCTTGGTCAGTCCCTCAGTTTTTCTTTGTCTTTTTCACTTGACACTTTTGAAGAGTATTGGTGAATTATTTTGTAGAATGACTTTCTATATGAGTGTGTCTTGCTTTTGGTCAATGATTAAACTGAGTTATTTATTTTTAGTAAGAATGTCACAATCACCCATGCTGAACTTTTCTTATTGATGTCTATCGGCATCTTGCCCGGGTAAGTTATGCTCATGTCTCCCTGTAGATGACTGGCTCACCTTAGATTTAGGGCCACTTCATTGCTCTGTGACCTCAGAATTTAAACAGTTTCAAAAAAAGTTTTACTGTTCCTTTTGTTTTCATTGTAACATTGAAAGCAGTGACTTTTTCAGCTGCATTCCCCAGGTATAAACTGGAAGCCCATCTGTTTTTACTCTGTAGGTTGTGGTCTCTCTATACAGATAACTGGGTGTTCTTTTTATATTCAGAATTAGAATGGACTTTATATCAACTAAAGGCCCCACTGCTATCTTTCTTCTTTGTAGTTTTTCTTGGTCTGCCCTTGCTTGCCACAAAGCCTTTCAGTGGGTCAGAGGTGTAACAAATTATGCGCTGGAATTTCATGATTTTTCTCATTTGACATACAGCTATTTTTAAGTTTAGATTTCTCTGTCTTCAAGTTATGCTGAGTGTATAGTCTTTGTGCTGATTTATTTTTACTTTTCCCTCTTTAGTGTTCTTTATGGCTGTAATAGATATTCTTCTCTTTAGCACCTGGAGGTCCACTTTATGTATTTACATTACTATCTCTTCACACTAACAAACTCAAATCTATTAACCTTTCAAAGGGAAGTGTGTTTCTCAGATAACAGGTTTGAAAGAAGTGCTATGGGGATACAAACTAATATGCAAAACGTGTTAAAATTTGTATCCACACAATCATAATGTCTCATGGGTACTGAGAATAGTTGCAAGTTTTCAGCTATATTCTCAATATAAATTCAGAAAGTTGAGTGTTGTTTCATTAAGAGAAGATCATTCAAACTGTACAATGAACTTGATGTTTATCCTATTATGTTCTCTGCTGTGCAGAGAAAACTCTTGTCCTGATTCCTCCCAGTGTTATTATAGTCTATGAATACCACTCAATGTTTTTAATCTAAAATTATCTATAGTAAGTTTGCATGTAGTGTATATGTACCAAAACTTGTAGAACAGTAAGTATTATATGGGGATTTTAAAAAATACTCTGAATTCCAAAGATTCCTTCCCTGTCATTAAGTGTCACCAAACCAAATTGACTAAATAGAAATGTCAACTCTTCATCTTTGAGGAAGTAGCAAATCTGTCATTTAGCAAAGAACTAGAAAAATACAACTCAGGGTACTAATTTAACCGAAACTAAGGTATGGTATGTTTATTATAAATTATTCAGAGGTACATACAACAAAATGATGTAAAATGATTAAAGAAGACAACTTAGGTGATATAAACACACTTTATTTGACACTTCCTGAAGTGGACTGTTTTCATTCGGTGAAGTGCAAAATGGAGCAGAAGGCAGGAAGCTTTTATAGAATAAAGAATAAAGAACAAGGAAGAGAAAAGTAGAAAACATCTGACTGGCTGAGGCCACATAGTCAACCTTGTTTGAAGTGAGTAGACCCAGAGCTGGCTTGGTGTTTGGGGACTGGCTGACTGGATACGCTGCATTTCTGGTCAAGCAGAGCATTTACAGGGACACAAAAGTGATCTAAGTTTCGATTTGCTGACGTGACACCCCAGGCAGGAGTGGCTCCATTTTAGGCTTAGAAATTTATTTCAAAACTACTTCATATTGTTACCTGGGGACAATTTTCTTACTAGTGAAAAGTGAATTAGTCTGTCAGCTTTTATACAAGTTGTTATTTGTTTTTTGCCACTTTAGCAAAAAAGCCCTTTTTTAAAATCCAATAAACTTTCATTTAAAATATTTTTATGATCATCGTGTTAGAAAAAAGAATAGAGGAATGATGCACTATTAGTTTTTTAATAAGGTATATAACAGGGCTTCAAATGCAAGATACCCGCAAATTTTATTTTAATGGTGATCACAGAAGAAAAAGAAAAAATGGAATTTCATTACAGTTTAATTATTGATCACAAAGGGCAAATGAACTTTTACTTCTAAATAAGCAAAAGTCAGACTAATTATCTTTAAGATACAGAAAGATCGTCTTATGGAAGAAGAATCAAATTTATGTTTAGGAATTCACCAAAATAATTGAATTGAAATATAAAGTATCACATATAAAAAAAGTTGACAATATATAATAAGAAAGTTATAAGAAAGACAATTTGGAAGCAAATGCCATTAACAGTTTTTAATGTGAGAGAGAAAAAACAAACCATTAGAAATGAAACAGGAATGAGAGACAAATTTAAGGTTTTTCTCTACATCTACACATAGGGGACATCTCTTCGGGTACTGAGTGCCTATTTCCCTCCTTTGCTGTTATACAAGACCTCTGCTCAGTTGGGACCCTATTTCAGGTGGTGTGGTTTGGCCTGACTTCATCTCTCCGACTCTTCTCACCACAGAGTTGGACATATGACTCAAGGAATTCAGTCAGTCTTCTCAGGATTTTAAGTCTTGGGCTGGTAAGCTCTTAGGATGAGAGTGTGTAAGTAGAGGGCATCTGTGATTGTCATGCCACCAAGTGACGAGGGTCAGTATCCAACCATATTTCAGAGTTATAGAGAGAAACAGAGGACCAAATACAATCTTTCAATCCCTATGTCTGGTCCTACCACCTCATTCCACTTACGTAAGACAATCACACGGTCCTCCCTTCCTTTTGCTTACTTTATTTTGAATTAATTTGCACTACTTTCAGGGAAGAAAATCCTGACATTTCTTGTGCATGCTCATTCTCTGTCTTCAATATAACAGTTTGTGGTGAAAGATGAGATGAAATTTGTTGACAATAATGTATGTGAAAATTCTCTGAAAACCAACAAATTATTTCGTATTTCACCAAATAATCTTTCAATGATTTAGTTTGGTTCAAATGTATCTAAGCAGGTTAGATTTCTTTGTGATTGGCTGTTTATATTCAAGCTTGTATTTATAATAGCTGAATGAATAGTTGGATTCACAAACTGGGACAGATGGAAAATCACCAAAGATCCCGAAGATGAGTGTTGGCTGCTTTTCTAGCCAATTTTTAAAATTATAACCAAATTGAAACAAAAAAGTGCAAAAAAGGTACATAATATGTAAAAGTATAAAGAAAGAACAAAGGTGTGGGTAATCTATGTCTAATTAATCTGATTTTTCAGTTGAATGTTTTGAAAAACAAGTTTACTCACTCATTCAATAAGATACTAAACATGCTTCAACTTGACTTCCTGGTTTATATATTTAACTTTTGAAAGTGATTTGATTAAATTAAATAAAATTAAATATGCTTCCTAATCAGAAACAGTGCTTAGAGAAAATAATATATCTGTGTAATGGTGGCCCTGTGCGGTGATGTGAATGAAGGTGTCCTAGTCTTTCAGTGCCCTAAACCTAGTTTATCTCTCCTTTTTCCTTGAATTGAGACTCTTTATCAACATATAAATGATCTTTTTTTTCCCATTCTAGGCCTTAAAATTGATCTTAATAGTCAAGGTCCAATCAGTTTTTTCATGTTACTTAGAGTTGGTTTTTTGTTTTAGTCTTCCACTGCTTACTCTTCACCTCAGAAGCGAAGACATTTAGAATACTTGTAGTTTCTCCTCTCCCTCCAACCTTTAGGAAAACCTCTTGGAAGCTTTTATATCCCTTCTCTACATCACAGCTCCACAATCTTGACTATTAATACTTTGGGATTGAGAAATTATTAGAAATCCCCTCACATTGAATTAAATGACCTCCTTCTATTTCAATGATTATTATTTAGCAATCATATTACACGAGCCCAGGTGAATTATATTTTCTATTTAGATGTTACCCAGTGTACTGCAATGTTTATTAGACACCACTATTACCTCTATTTCCTCTATTTTGCATTTATCCTGATCTCAAGGGTTCAGTCCTGATCCTCTTGTTTTCTATTAGAGTTTGTTTCTGAATGTTTTCTCAGGTTTGTTATATTTATATTATTGTCTCTGAGTCCTGGGAAAAAAAAAATATTGTCTTTGATCCTGATAGTTGAGTGCATCTTAGCTGTGACTAAGAAGTTCCTTAGACCGGATTATTGTTTGTCTCAATAGCTTCAAGTGTTGCAGATTAAATGGCCAACACTAGTATGATAATTTTCCTTTATAAATGCCTTGTTCTTTTGCCTAGCTACTTGCAAGATTTTTCTCATCCCAGGGTTCAAGACTTTTACCTGAATTTTCATACCCATGTCCTTCTCACAATTCTAACCTGGAACCTGGTGAATTTGTTCAGTCTGCTGTTTCACATCTTTTCTCCCCACTTAGGGAAACTTTCTAGTTTCTTCCATTACCTGTTTATTTATTATTGCCCTTTTATCTGTTTTTTCTGTTTCATCATCCAGAATGGTTTTGGTTTGCACATTACTTCTTTCTGACATATTTTCTAATTTTTCTTTTCATTCATAGTTTACAACACGGTATTTTTGTTCTGCACTTGAGATGATTTTCAGTTTCATATTATATTTGACTTACCGAATATCTCACAATGAAAATCACCTCCTTCAATTCATTGCCTTGTTTTCACTTAAAAATAGAACATCCCTGGGGCCGGCCCTGTGGCCGAGTGGTTAAGTTCGCTGCTCCACGTTGGCAGTCCAGGGTTTCACCGGTTCGAATCCTAGGCGTGGACATGGCACCGCTCATCAAGGCATGCTGAGGCGGCATCCCACATGCCACAACTAGAAGGACCCACAACTTAAAATACACAACTATGTACAGGGGGGCTTTGGGGAGAAAAAGGAAAAATAAAATCTTTAAAAAAACAATAGAACATCCCTATTTGTGCAGTGCTTGAATATTTTAAGTGCTTTGTTGTCATAAAAATTTCTTTATTTTCTCAGTCATTCTACTGTGTTATAGGTCACTTCTAAGTATTCGTTTGTTCTTCTTTTCTCTGGTTCTTAAGACTCTCCATCTATTATCTGTTCATTAAGGTTCACTGGGGCACCTTAAGTGGCAATAGTCCCAGGAGTGATTGAATGCACAGTAACCTTGCTCCATTTAGCCCCTTGCATAGCTTTAGACAGATTACCAATCCTGTCATGAGGTTTCAGGAAGAAGCCTCTCTTTACCCAAGTCTGTTTATGTTCTTTCAGCCTTAGGGATGGATTACTCAGACCACCAATTTTTCTCTCTCTTGCTCATTGGGGACCAAGGAAATCATATCAGCTCATGGTCACCAATGTCGCCCTTGCTGGGGGAAAGGAGGAGATAACAGGCATAGATTTCTGTAAACCAAACTTTCCGTACAATCAGTCCTTTTCCTGGACTTTCCCAAGGATCTCCTCAGGTCTAGAAAGGAGGAAGTCCTACCAGTCCTTCCTGCCAGGCCCCAGCCTGGGCCCTTTCGGGCCCTCCTCTGACTGTTTGAAATGCAGCCAGTTGGCTCAGGAGAGGGAGATGGGTCATGGTTGGGAGTGAGTGGAGGCAGGATGTGTTTATGCCAAACTATCTGCAGAATGCCAATGTATGCACATTTTAAGACTTCTGATATAAACATCTTATAAACTCCTTCCAGGTAAATTTCACTAATTACTCTTCTACAAGAAGTATATTATGAGTGCCCATTTTCAAAACCTTCACAACGGTTTTTTTTTTTAAAGTCATTGTCAACTTGATAGGCAAAAATTTTTCTCACTTTAATTTTTATTTATTTATGTACTAATGAGGAAAGAGAATAGCTAAAACTTTTTGAGAGCTTATTATGTGCCCGGTGTTTTAAGAAGTTTACATGTATAAACAATGCTGAAAACAACAGTATGTATCATTATTTTAGTAACTCTCACAGACAGAATGATGGGGGAAAAACTGATCCCAAATTAATATAGTTTAGTAGGATTTCATTCATTTAAAAAAGAGAGAAAGGAAAATTATATATGTAATATAAATTAATATAAACAAAAAGAAAGAAAAATAATACAACACATTGTGGGAAAACAGGTTTGGCTTGGAGCGAGGGGAAGCTTTTACTTTTTTACCATATACACTTGTATATTGACTGGATCTTTTACAATGAAGTTATTTTGCTTATATAATTGATATTACAACAAAAAGAATTCTAAAAATAAATAGATTGATATACTTGATTTTAGGAACTCTGCTGAGCACTGTACATATATGACTCAATACTCAAAAGAACCCTTTCAAGAAGGTGCTATTATAATCATTAGTTTACACATAACGTAACTGAGAAATGACTGGTTAAGTACCTTGCCCACAGGTCAAACTGTAAGCAAGTAGCTGAATAAATTTGAATTTAGGCAGTGGGACTCTAGAGTTTGTGTTATTGACCACTATCTTATACCACCTCTTTAGCTTCAGAAATAGGTATATGCACCAGATAACAAATATATAAGCCAGAGTAGTCTTTATGAAAATGATTTTTTAAATTCCCTATTATTTTCATTTCACATATCAACTATTGATCTTGGAGAACTCATTTCATAAAGTCATCCCATAATTAATGCTACAGCCTTAGTTAGAGTGGAGAAAAAGAGAATGTATGGGAAGCAAAAGTAAATCCTGGCTCTTTTATGGTCTTCAAAATTGTGATGTAAGGAGAAGTTTCAATAAGTTGAGTGGAGTACCAAAAGCAGAGGGCAATTGCCCCACTTGTACATTTGGATCTCAGAAAGGAGACTACTGTATAGAGGGCCTGTTCTTGTTATCTTTTGCTGCATTGAAAACATCCCAAAGTTTAGTGGCTAAAAACAACAATTTATTATGTCTGACAGTTGTGTAGTTTGAGTGGGTTCAGCTGAGTCGTTTTTACTTGATGTCATTCATACAGTTACAGTGAGAGGGGCTGCGAGTCCAAGATGTCCCACTAACTGGCTGGAAGTTGATGTTAGTTGTTTGTAAGGAGTTTAATGGAGGCTGCCTGCCAGAGTGCCTACATGTGTGCCCTTTCTGTGTGGCTTGGGCCTCTCTTAATATTGTGGCTAGATTCTGAGAAGGGTTGTCCCAAGGTCACATGTTATAAGAGGCCCAGATGGAAGCTGTAAAGTCTCTTACAACTAGTATTCGAATCCCCAAACTGTCACTTAAACCACACTTTATTTGTCAAGGCAAGTGACTAAAGAAAATTCATTGGAAAGTTGAAGGGACTTAGATGTCATGGGGAATGGTAACTTCTCATTGCAAAAGAGCACGTTGGAAAGGAGATATTTTGTGACTCTGAAAAATATAGTCTACCACAGTATCCCAGAACAACATGAGGGCGCGCCTGGCTACATAGCTGAGCAGAAAGTTATGGTCAAATGGAGAGAAGTTCTGGTTAGCAGTCTCTAGCCTCTCCTAGTTTTCTTGTGTTGTTAACCACCAGGCCAGGTGTTTAGATGCAGGAAGTGGCACAGACACAATTGTCTACAGCCAGCAAGAGCTAAGAAGAGCAAAGAGATGGCTATGTTCCCTAGAATTGTTTCCCAAACCAAGAATGGAGACCACCACCCCTAGAATCCAGTATGGAAGGTCAGCAGGTTCCCTGGCCCTCAGGCAGATGAACATTTTACCTGAGAGTAGTGGAAGGCAATCAGCGCTTAGCCAAGGAGAGCACGAAACTCCCTTAACAGATATACAGACATTTTGGTAAGGACAGAAACAGTGGGAGAAGAAAGGCTGATATTATGAGCATCTTTATTTGAGTCTTAGCATTATTAGAAAGAATTGTTTAAATTATCAAATATGATAAAACTTTGTTAAATTATACACTCAGTTCGTTTTTCTCAATAGCTTGTTGGGTTTACCCTGCTTCCTCCCCTGCCATGGTGTCTGCATATATAAGGAGAGGCTTCATAAAGTGAATGCACCTAACAAGGAGGGTTGAAAAATCTACAATCAGATAGATATTAAAACAGATAAAAAGTTATTAAGGACATAGAAAATTTGAACAAGATAACTAGCAAGGTTGGTTTGATAAATATATAAAGAGAACTTTAGCAACAACAAATAGAGAATAGGCTTACTTTTCAGGTATATGTAAGGTTTACAAAACTTGGCTACATATTATAAATTGCCATGAAGTAAATATTTTAAAATGTCAAAGTATAAATACTATTTAAATTATATTCTCTGGTTTCAATGCAATTAAGTTATAAATCAAGAAGAAAAGGATACTTAAAATATAATAATATTCATTTTGTATATAAAAACAAAGTCCCAAATGACATACAAATTAAAGAGGAAATCATAAAGGAAACTGCATAATTTTTAAAACTCAATTATTACAAAGGTACTTTATATCAAATTTGTAACATGCAGCTAAGCAGAATTCAGAGAAAGCAGAAGTTAGCCTTTAATAAATGGAGACATTGTCCAAGTTCATATATGGGAAAATCCTATATTGAATAATGTGAATTCACCTCTAAATAATGTCTCAATTATTTGTAATTTGTGTCCAAATCAGGAAAAGAATATATGCAAAATCATAAAATAACTGATTTAAAAATTCATATAAAAGTCAAATTCTATGAGTTGCCAACACCATTTTGAAAATGAAGGACATGCCCCACCATATATCAAGACCAATCACAAAGCTATTTTAGTTGAACATGGTGTGGAAGTGTGGTATTTTTGCATTAATAAACATGAAGATCAAATGGAAAAGAAAAGGGAATCCAGAAATAGAAAAATACACATATTAAAATTTTATACATGACAAAAGTGAGAAATGGTATTAAAATGTAATTTAAATGTAGAATGTAATTAAAATGTAAAAATATGGGCTATTCAATAAATGATGTTCAAACAATTGGCTTTCTATATGGGAACAATACCATTAGGTCTTTTTTTCTCAAAATATAAGCAAAAACCAAGCAAACAGCAAATGAATATTTTAAGAATGTAAATGTTAAAAAAAAAAACTTTGAATAACTGAAAATAAATGAGAGCACATTTATGATCTCAGAGTACATATTATATTATTAGAGAAGTCACATAAGTATTTTCAATTATATTATAATACAATAATCAGATTGTCAAATGTCACCACGTGCAGTCATAAAAAGGAAAAAAGATATGTAAAATATATGTGAAAGGCAAATATCAAACCCCAAATATATTAGAGTTTCTATAAGTTAAGAGAAAGACAAAAAAACTCTAAAGGAAAATTGATAAAGGCAATGAAGTCTGACAATAGTAATTGTGGGGAAAGGAGAACTTGTCTATGTTTTTGTTGGTACTCTAAATGGCACAACTTAGGAAAGGATTTCGGAAATATAAAGTTGAAATGTATGTATTCCACAAGCCAATAATTCCACTTTTCAGTATATAACCCAGAGAAATGCCTTCACATGTACAAGAGTATTAATTACAACATTGCTTGTAAGTGTAATATAAAGGAAATAATGTGAATAGCTCTTAAAAGTTAATTGGATAAATGATGTCCAAACTTGTAAAATAAAATGCTTTATAGTAAACTAAATGAACTTGTTCTAAATTTGTTCACATAATTAGATCTCAAAATCATAATGTTAAATTAAAAATGTGCACAGTTTGATACCATTTTTGAAACTATTAAAGCGTAGAGCTATATGTTCTTTTTAGGGTTTAAACAGGTCAGGAATTCTGGAATAAAACTGCCTTTGTTGGAATTGGAACTCTGTCATTCTGATATTTTCTACTTCTATGATATTTGACATCCTACGTAATTTTTGGTGCCTCCATCTCCTCATCCATAACATGAGAGAAATCTGGGTAGATACCTAGTGGGTTTTTGTGAAGATAAAATTAGATTAACCATTTAACAAACTTAGAAGAGTATATCATACATGTTAAATAAATGCATTTCATAGAAATTTATGTGTGGTTAATAAAATATAAAATATGGACCAAAAATGCACATATGTATTCAAAATAGTAGTTTTCTCTAGTAATTAATCCAGCAAATATGACTTTTAGGGAGCACTAGGGGATTACAATTCAATCAGTAATGTTTTACATCTTTGAATTAAAAAAAGCCTAAAACAATACTTAGTTTTTACATTTAACATTAATGGATTAATATTAACATTTAGATAGATAATTTCTAGTTCATAAAAGATGGTGATACCTGAAAAAAACTGCAACAAACACCTAGATAAATGTAACAAAACAATTTATTGCACAGTAGAATTTATAAGAAGGAGAGATATCCAGTCGCAAAACAAATTTGCAACCAAAAGCCAGAAAGGTAAACTCTTGACATATTACAGCTTCTCTAAGAGTGATTTTTAGTCCCAGAGAATATAGGGACTTGAGACCAGAGATTATCTTGAAGGAGAAACAGGGCTTAAGAAGACCCATGCTTAAATCTGAAACATTCTAAGTCAATGTTCATCAATAAGATACTGTTGATATTTTAGATGATCTAATTATTAGTTGTGCAGGATGTTCCTGAAATTCGTAAGATGTTTTGCATCCTTAGTTCCTGCCCGCTAGATACCCCAAACACTCTCCAGTCATTATAACAACTCCAAGGTCTTTCATACTTCCAAACTCTCCTTCATGGTTGAGAATCAATAAAGGCTGCACTCTCATTAAAAAGTTTGACTGGAAAACAAGCCAGTAGGTAGCACAAATAGGTAAAATATTCTAAGTTCTTGGGCAAAATAAAGCTTCTCTGTGTAAACAGAAACTCTAGATTTTGAGAAATACAGTTTTGGGATTCAAATGTTCACTACATACTAGGCCTAACAACACCAGAGAAATTCATTGATATAAGATTGGTCCCGTGCTAACCCTGGAATATTTGGCAAAAATAAATGCAAAACTTCTCTGACAGAATATGTTCAAAGCCTGGAACGCATGAGATCTATAAAGGAAAACAAGCACTGCTGTGATAAGGTCAGAAATAACAAACAGGAGAATCAGAGTCTCAAATAATCTGAGAAAATAGAAAAACAATCAGAAAAGGAATAATATATATTTTTAAATAATTAGAGACAAAAGAAAAAATAGTAACCTTAAGCCCATAAATATCAAAGTGCTATTAAAAATTTAGGTAATTATAAAAGGAGCCTATTTAGAAATAAAAATATGATAATTGGGCTTTTAAAAAGTTAGTAGTTGTATTTAACAGCAAAGTACGTACGTCTGAAAATAATACTTCTGAACTAGATGATAGATCTGAACAGTAGACAAAGAAGGATAAAGAGATAAAAAACATAACACAGATTCAAGCAGCATGAAAAAAGTATAATATGGTGCAATATACATCTAATTGATGTTTCAGATGGAGATAATAGAGAGAATGTTGGATAGGTAATAGTCAAAGACAATGGCTGAGAGTTTCCTAGAATTTGCTGAAGAAACTAAATCCTCATATTCAAGAAGGATTATTTTAATCATAATAAGCATAATAAATCCACATCTAGGAAATCTGTATAGATTGCATGTTCACCACCAATAGTCTAGTTTTTACCCATCACCGTACATATATGTCTCTTTACCCCTTGCACCCTGCCCCAACTCCCTTCCCTTCTGGTAACCACTGATCTCTCCTTATCCATGTGTTTGTTTGTCTTCCACATCTGAGTCAAAACTAATGCCTTTTTTGTTGGAAAATAATTGGAAAGTACCTATTAATTTTAAAGTAACACACACTTTGACCCCAAAATCTATGTTTTAGGAATGTACTATATAAAAATAAAATAATCAATATATATAATGATTTTTCCTTTATAATCATTTAAAGATATATAAACTGGAAACAACCTGAATATCTCAGTAGGGTAAAGATTAAAAATATTATAGTATATATAAACAATGGAATGTTTGGCAGTTAATATATATCGCATATTACATCTGAATGTATTGGCCCACAGAAGTTATGTTTGATATAGTTTTCATTGTAAAAAATATGGAATAATTTGTATAATATATTGTTTTGTACAAAATAGAAGAAAATATTTATGTTCATATATGTTTTTGAATGTAGGAAATGTGTGGAAAGAAAATCTCTGAGTTAGATGAAGAAAGGGAAATTATTTACCTTCTTCATTGACACACATTTTTTTGTTTAACTTGTTATAATGAGCTTTTACTGCTTCTGTAATTGAAAAAGAAAGCAATAACATAAATACAGTCTTAGAATTTTAAATGTTTTATGTTCCTGCAAAGTAAAGTCTTTTTCTGATCCACTATTTTGGAAGGAATTCAATTTCTCGACAATCTTCTCCTAATTGGCTACTACGTTTAAGGTACTATGCTCTTAGGGGGTCAAGGATATGGATGCAGAGACTATAGATATGAAGGCGATTTCTATGTACACAGAAATCACATTATAATAATTGAGAAAAAAATACAAATTTCTATTATCTCAGGAATGATAAGCAATACTTTGTCTAGGATGCAATCTAAAGACGAAAGAACACAATGTTATAAACAATCTCTTGGTCTTATTGTATTGTTTAGCTTGTTTTTTTTTTTTTCTTTGTTGCTGTTGGGGTTTTGTAGAAATACGTCTTTATCATCAGGAACAAGTAGAATAATATTAGCAGTAACAATTGGACTAAGTGTTCATTGTTAGGATGTTCACTTCAAATATATCTTTGAGGGAAAAATGTTCCAATATTTTCTAGTATTCTTATCATATAAGCAGCTGCTTTTGTCATCGAAAAATCATGGAGAGGCTGGCCCTGTGGCTCAGTGATTAAGTTCACGTGCTCCACTTCAGCTGCCCAGGGTTTTGCTGGTTCAGATCCTGGGTGCAGACATGGCACTGCTCATCAGGCCATGCTGAGGTGGTGTCCGACATAGCACAACCAGAGGCACCCACAACTAGAATACACAACTATGTACTGGGGAGCTTTGGGGAGAAGAAGAAGGAAAAAGGAAGATTGGCAACAGTTTTTAGGTGCCAATCTTTAAAAAAAAAAGAAAAATAGTGGAAGGTATGTATGTAAAATTGAATCAGGGGCTGACCCAGTGGTGTAGTGGTTAAGTTCACACACTCTGCTTCGGCAGCCTGTGGTTTGCTGGTTCAGATCCTGGGAACAGACCTCCATAGGGCTTATCAAGCCATGCTATGGTAGGCATCCAACATATAAAGTAGAGGAAGATTTGCACAGATGTTAGCTTGGGACCAATCTTCCTCAGCAAAAAGAGGGGGATTGGCAGCAGATATTACTTCAGGGCTAATCTTCCTCAAAAATAAAATAAAATAAAATTGAAGCAAAGAAAAATCATCTTCTCTGGTAATATTCTTGTGGGAAATAGTGAGCTTTATGAGATCGAGATTCCAGTAGCTCACTTTTTTTCACTGCATGTAATTACTTTCTTATTAGATAAATGTAAGGTATCTAAAAGTTGGCCTGCATTATTTAGAATCTATTCAAGGATAGATTGGCTCCTTGTTTTAACTCTTGAATGTATTTGAATTGTCTCTTTTGTTTCGTATGTAAAGCATGCATTTATGATTAATGTTTTTAGTAATATCAGGAAAAAAACAATAAATAATAGATTCTCATGTGATGCAAATTAGAGTGTTTTGAAAATCCTGCCCCAAAATATCTCTTTCACTGCCTTGAAATGTTGTCTGAATTTTTGAATAGATTGATCTTTATCCTAAAGTTCCAAATACCTTGTTGAAGTGCCCTTTGCTTACTAGGAGCAAAGTAATGTTTTGAGATGACAACATCCACTCACCCTTTCACTTGAATGAGCTAATTCACCTACCAAGTTCCCATGGAATACAACACAATATAATAAATTTTGATGGCTGAAAGGAAGTCAGGAAAGGTCATGGTGGCTCTGGGAAGAAGGGATGGTTTCCAAGAAAGTGCTAGATATTTGAGCAGAGTTGGCTTTAAGCATCTTACAAAGAAGTCCTCTTAATACATATTTAACCCATTCACAATATTTTTGCATTATATTTGCATAGAAATGTTAGGGCTAGTCTTTGCTGTTGGAGTACCTTGGGCAAAAATTCTAGTAGACCTCTCTTATTCTTGAGTAGATAGTGAGCCTCTATGAAGGAACACATGAGAACAGAATTATAATCTTACTTTCTCTCAAAAGAAGAAAAATGGAGTATGTAGGAGACAACTAAGAATGACTAAAGAAAATAAATTCAATTTTATAAAAATAAAATGCCACTTGAAGGAACAACAAAAACAATGTAGTCAATCTAAGAAACCTCTTTGCCTGACCTAGACAATGGCCCAGAAAACCAGTTCTTGTTTTATTCATTTGCAGTTAAGTCTTTATAAGGTATGTGCTTTCTCAGAATCATGTTCAAGTGTCAGAAACACTCTATAATGAAGTGACTTCTTTATGAGCTTTTTGCATTCCAAATTGGAGACAAAGGCAAACTGACATTTGACATCTTTTGTTCTTTTTTTTTTTTTAAATTTGTCTGCTTGGGCTGCCATAACAAAATATTATAGACTGAATAGCTTAAATGCAGAAGTTTATTTTCTCACAGTTCTGGAGGCTGAGAAGACTAAGATCAAGGTAATGAGCAATTTGGTTGCCGTGAGGGCTCTCTTCCGGGAAGGCTTGCAGACAGCTGCCTTCTTGCTGTATCCTAATGGAGCAGAGTGAGAGTTCCAATGTCTCTTCCTCTCGTTAGTGCACTAGCCATGTCAGATTAGGAACCCACCTGTAGGACCTCTTTTAACCTTTATCACCTCCTCACAGGCTCTGTCTCTAAATACAGTTACACTAGAGGTTAGGGGTTCAACATATGAATTTGAGTAGGTCTGCAAACATTCAGTCCATAGCAGTCATCCAGTAGCAATTTCCTCCCTTTTCTCTCCTACTTCAACACCTTCTGCTGAGCTCAAAAACAAAACCCATCTCAATCTCCAAATCTCTCAAAGAACATATCCAAAGCTCCAGGAGCTGATAGGTAGACAAAGATAGAATAGATATAAGATATCTTACTTTTTACCATGGCAGTTTCAAGGGTAACTTTCTTCTTCATCTTTTTAAATTTTTTTTACTGTAGAGAAAATTTCGTTCTGGAGTCTTTTTTTTTTAAATTTTTAAAATTGTGGTCATAATAACTTTTAACATTGTGAAATTTCAGTTGTGCATTATTATTTGTCATATACCATATAAGTGTGCCCCTTCACCCCTTGTGCCAACCCTCCACCCCTCTTCCCCCAGGAACCACTAATTTGTGCTTTTTGTTCATAAGTTTGTTTATATTCCACATATGAGTGAAATCATACAGTGTTTGTCTTTCTCTGTCTGGCATATTTTGCTTAAAAAATGAAGGGGAACTTTCTTCTTGCTAAATCACTGGGAAATGACTGAGCATGTTTTCTTTTGTTCCAAGCTCTCTTCAGGACAGAATGCAAAATACATTGTCTAGCAATGTAGTCTTTCTGACAAACGTCCACTAGAATGGATAGTGAGGTGAGTTCATTATCCAGTGTTGTTAGCTATATAACCATGCGAAACATGATCAGCTGAGATGAGAACTGATAGAAATACCCCTCAAGCCATTATATTTTAGTGAAAGAATAGGCACTTGTCTGTCCAGTAGTAACTACTCAGAATAAAGCATTGATAATGTGTTAGCAATAGTGGGTGTTGCTGTCACTAGCAGCAGGCTTCTAGGAAGAGAGCTGATTAAAAAAATCATTCCCAATTACATGCAGTGGAGTACTTTTCAGGGCAATGCACAGGGATTTTGCTGTGTGACTCATATTAATATTAATGGACTTCAGGCAGCAAAATCCCTGTGCAGCGCTTTGTGCAAGTACCCTAGAGAGTTTACAAAGAGGCACTGTTTTTCTTTATATACATTGACTACAAATCACCATAGTTATTAGAATTATTTATAAAAGAGAAATAGTGTTTTAGGATCCTAATATTTCACTTTTTGCTATATAAAATGATATGCCAATTAGTAATAATGTCTCTGACAATGGTGGCTTTATTGGGAATTATGAGATGGTAGGAGCTCATGTTTCCAAGAAAATGAAGGATATAGATTTGGGTTTTAGATGCTATATTTTCTTATGTGAAGAAATACAAATGAAGGCTTGCAGTCTCTTTCCGATATGTTGGGCCCAAATCTTTCATGTGCAGCACTTGGGTAAGAATGACTTAATCAAATTATCTTTTGGCTTATACTGTGTGTCAAATATTTCAAAAAATGGTCATGAATAAGAATTTTACCTACTATATGCATAAATACAGGTGCATCTGGAAAATAAGTCATAGGTCTGATTAAATTCATAATTTCCAATTGAGTGTTTGTTCCAAAGATTGTATTTAAGAAGCAGTTTTAGCAATTAATTGGGTCGTGTGTGGGAAAATGAAGCACCAAGCGAGTTGTTCAGTTGAGCATGCAAGATTTGAGTAAATTGTTAACTTGGTCAAAGTATGTTTTTCTTATTCTTCCTCTGTAATTCCTACTCTGTATTGTTTTTTCTTTCTTGTAACATAAGCTTCATCAAACAGAAGAAATTTATGCACCAAAGAATCTGAATGTTATCCAACAAATATTTTTTCGAGTTATGTGCCAGCCAAGAGGTACTCAATTTTTGGACCTACAAAATGACTATACACTCTCCCTTCTCTACTCGATTTCATAGTTTAGTGAAGGATTTGGATATGAAAATAGATCATTTATAATATGATTCTATGTTGCTGGTAGAGGTATCTACAGAGTGCTAGTGGAGAGCGAAGAGGAAACAGAAGGAAAGAATGTAAAAAATTTGAACTGAGTTTTCAAAGCTGAATAGTAGTCTGGTCTACAAAATGGGGTTGGGATGAGTGGGAGGACATTTCAAAGGGTGAGAACACATGTGAAAAGGCAGAGTGAGCAAGAGCATGCTGGCCCCCAGCCTGACTTAATTCAAATATTCACTACACAGAAAAATATTACTATTTTTGTTTGTTTGTTTGTTGTTGTTTAATTCCTAAACTATACAACTGAGCCATAGAATGTTTTCCTGAGTTATTCTGAAACCTGGAAGGCATTGCCTTTTTATAATTCTTTTTTTCTTCTCTACTGCTGTTACTAACTACACTCTCTCATTTCATATCAATTTTCTATTTATGTTTCCTGCTCCATTTTCTCTTCCTTTCCTTAAGCATAAACAACTTCTTAATATTATGATTTATTTTTAATTAGTTCTTCTATTTCTCTCATAAAAATCCTTTGCCTGAGTCTTGCTAATTTCTCATCTAATATCGCAAAATCTCTGTGGGCTTATCCATTTAAAAAAATTTATAATCTTACCAGAATGTGCTTCCTTATGTGCAGTGTTTTATTTATCTATTTCTGTTTATACTTCAGTTTGTCTACTTCATCTATTCACCTTGGGCTCGAAGAAGAGACTAATCTCTATGCCAAATTGTTCATTTTCTATAGCTTGGCTTTTGTCTAAATTAATTTCTTTTTCTGTCACTTGTGTAGAATAAAACTGCACCTATGATTTAGTTTTATTTTCCTTATAACTTTTCTACTACTTACTTATTGTCAGTGGAAAACTTGTCCTGGGGAAACTTAAAAAGACTAATAACCCATCAATGGGGTTCTGGCTCAGAAACATAAGATTAATGTGTGTGTACGTGCACATGTGCTTATAGATAGATAAGCAGGTAGGTAGGTATATAGGTAAATAATATTTTAAAATATTATGTTTATATATTAACTGAAGTATTATTTACTCTTTTGTTACTCAAGTTAGACTAGGTAATGCTGCAATAATAAGCAAATGACACAATTTCAGTAGCTTAACAATACAAAGCTTTTTCTTTCAGTCATGTAAAGTCCAATACACATTAAGTGATTCTCCAGAGCAATTACCCTCCATATATGACTTAGTTACCAAGATGGATTTCATTATGGTACAACGCCTCAATATATGATTCTATGATTACCACACAGCAGTGGAAGAAGAGAAGAGAGTGTTGTGTACTGACAAATAATTGCTTGGGTAAGGAAGTGATACAAATTATTTACACTAACAAACCATTGGCCAGAACTATTTACGTGGCATCACTAGGTGGTTGACAAATATTGAGGAGCACATGGAATATTTGGTGAGCGATAATATACTTATCATCATATTCTTTGAATTTGCCTTTCTTACACCACTCACATCCTTAGGTCCTTCTTCAATCATTGCCTCAAGAGAAAGATATAACTAGAACACAAAAATAAAGAACTTTTCCACAATTCTAAAACATAAGCCCTTGGGGTTAGGGAAAAATAGAGGACTCTAGACAAAGTGAAATACTTAAGAGGAAAGTCATGAGTAAGAGCAGGAATTTTGAACATAATAAAATAATATTACAATTAATACAATAGGAGAGATCAAAAGAAAGTGATGAAAAAATAGATATTGAGTCTGAAGGGTGGGTCATGCACTCTGTTTTTTATACAGAGTTCCAGAAAGGCAGTAAGGCCTCAAATGGTTTTGTGGAGATACAGGGATAGTTGGATCCTGTGTATCAGAGACTCCTATGCTGCAATGCAAGAGGGAAAAGAGAATTATTATGCCCTTATCACGGTACTGGAGTAAAGGAGAAAGCCTCTGATCCTGAAGAAACCTAGTAGACAGAAAGACCATCAATTTGATGGCCTATGTGAATCAAGACTGAGGGCTAACTGGGATTATGGAATTTTGGGTGAAATTCTGATATGAAAGCTTATTCAGGAACCATATGAGCACATTATGTTGATGCCTTAGAATTACATCAACACGCTGGAACTTAGCCTTACTCTGGTGGCATGGAGAAACCCAAAACTGCCCTCAACATATAAGAGGCTTGAAATAAAAATTTGAATTGTAGGTAAAATGTGTATTTATAGCATGCCTGAATCAAGATGTTGGCAAGGCATTGACATTCAAAATAGCTACAGTAACACAAGCACAGACACACATATTCACACACGTATCAGAATGGGTTTCATAGGAATTAGTGTTTCTCAACAGTTGTAAACATTTTCTACAATACATAAACATAATGTCTTATTTCCTCTTCTAAGATTCTGATCTGTCACCTCCAGAGAGATGGTAGATTGGTGAGCATTATCAATATGAATTGTATAGAAATTTAGAATGTCTGTTGACAGACATGAAAATTAGAGTTAAATTTCAAATATACAGTTATCCTTTCATTATAATTTCCTCTACTGATTACTTTTAGACAGGAGGAAGAAAATTTCTTCCCTCTATACCAAGTCAGGATGGATATGGATGTGAATGAAGGACTGAAGATTAGTTGCTTCTTTCTCTATGCTTTCATATAACTGTTTGTACTTATAGTCTAGTTTTCCAATATCTTCCTTTGAAGCCTGTGGTGGGTTAAATGATGGACACCAAAAATATATGTCCACATCCTAATGCCCAGAACCTGTGAATGTGAACTTATTTGGGAAAGGAAACTTTGCAGATATAAAGTTAGTGATTTCAAGTTAAGATCATTATGGATTATCTAGTGGGCCCTAAATCTGGTGAGAACTGTCCTTATGAGGGACAGAAAAGGAGAAGATCGTGGCAGAGATTGGAGTTATGCGGTCACAAGACAAGGAATGTCTAGAGCCATCAGAAGCTGGAAGAGGCAAGGAAGGGTTCTTCCCTAGAGCCTTTGAGTGGAGGATGGCCTTGCCAACATCTTGATTATGGACTCTGGCCTCCGGAACCATGAGAGAATAAATTTCTGTTGTTGTAAGCCACCCATTTGTGGTAATTTGTTATAGTAGACCTAGGAAAGTAATATAAGACCCACAAAATCCTAAAATACCACCTTTATTCTTCTTAATCACTGTCATCTTCCAACCTTCTGGTGATTCAGCACTGTTGATTGAAGTTTTGGTATCTGGTTTATGATCTCTCTTCCACTCATTGGTCACCATTGTCTTGGTTGATCTCAGTACCTGTACTATGTAAATTACTAACCAATATATTAGCTTATCAGTATTCTTGAGTTTCCAATTATTTAGTCACTCACATCTCTATCCCTTAGCCACTCTCTACCTATAACCTATCAAAATCATCCTTCTGTTCAATGTGAGATATCTTAAACTCTTGTCTTAGGGATGCATGAGTGGTTCTCTTTGAAAATAGTAGTATAATTAACCACATTAATAATTCAAAGAAATGAATATAATTGTTTTGTCAGAAATGGCATTAGGTGAATATCAGCATAATTCTTTGAAACAATTGAGTAATTAAGGGATAGAAAGATAGTTAAAATGTATACTCTGGAAGAAGACTGATATATTTTTTAATTATAGCTCCACACTTTAAAAGTTAAATCATGAGCATGTTAATTAACATTCCTTGCCTCAATTTCTTCAATAGTCAAAATTGAGAAAATAATAATAATTACATCCTGGGAAACTATAAGACAATTTATATAATGAAATAATTCATGTAAAAATATTTGGAACAGTACTTACTGTATGGCATATTTCAAAACGATAGCTCTGTGAACTAATAGCTAAAATATTTTATTATTGAAAACCTAGGGAGAGAAGGAATTTTTGTTGAAGTCAGGAACTAAGTTGGGATAGCCACTATCAACCATATTTTTAATAAAGTTCTGGAAATCTTCACCAATATTATGAGACAAGAAACTGAAATTAGAAGTGTAAGTGCTGGCAAGAGGGAAAAAAGTGATTCATAGCTAGTATATAGTATATACCTATATAATTATATAACTAAAACCTTCAAATAGGCCCTGAACATTTTCTGTTATGTTTATTCCTAGGTTTTTTATGTTTTTATTTCTATTAAAAATAGAATATCTACATGATCTCTTTTGTATACATTTTTTGCAAAGTCTACAAATCTAAGAGAAATTATGACAGATCTGAAATGTGAATAGTTGCAAAAAATATCTGAGTACCTATCATACTCAGCAAATGTTCTTTCATGTTTTTTCAAATCGTGCAGCCATGGAAGGATTTATTTATTTATTTTTGCAAGGAAAGGTTTTCCTTGAGCTAACATCTATTGCCAATCTTCCTCTTTTTTTCTCCCCAAAGCCCCAGTGCATAGTTGTATATCCTAGTTGTAGGTTGCTCTAGCTCTTCTACGTGAGCTGCCACCACAGCATGGCAGCTGACAAGAAAATGGTGTGCTTCTACTACTGAGAAGTGAACCTGGGCCACTGAAGCAGTGAGCACTGAACTTTAACCACTAGGCCAAAAGGGCTGGCTCTGGAAGGATTATTAAATAAAAATTTGTGTTGGGATATTACCTAAAACTACTCTTTTAGAATTGCACCCCTACTATTGAACCCATTCTCAAATCCTATCAGAGTCGGTAAATGGCCTCACCTCTTACTTAACCAAAACGCTTGAGATGATTAGATGGATTAGATGTCATTTACATCACGTTTACTCATCTTCCAGCATTTATAAAAGTTATCTACATTAAGAGGAAGGGGAAACATCCTTTACGTTTTTCAAGATTTGTATAAAACATCTTTCTGTCTTCTTTGGATCTTTACTTCACAAAATAACTTCTCCTCCCTTTATTGTCAATTCCTCCTTCTCTAGTATATCTTTCGCTATAGATGTTTTTATGCTAAAAATAATCAAAGAGCAATATTTCTTGATCTGGTACCCCTCTATTGTACTATCTCTTTTCTTAACTAAGATTCTAGAAATAGTAGCCAACACATATTGTCTTCCTTCCTCATTTTTTTATTTAAAAATAGTCATTGAGTGCTGTTACAGGTCACATAGTGTTCCAGTTGCTTGGATAGAGCAGTAAACAAGCCCCTCACACCCGAATGAGTTTATATTGGATGAAACTGTTTACATTTAAAAAAAACAAATGTTTTCCCATTTATTAAATAATCTGTAGTACATAAATATACTCTAAGACTACAGTTAAAATAGAATATCTAAATGATGTATATTTATTAAATGTAGTTAGTGAGCTATTTAGGGTGAGTATTAAAAAATGGTATATCTGACTATAGAAGTGGTAGATAGCTTGCCTACAATTGTGTCTCCTTGAAAATAATGTTAAACCTCAAGGCAGCAGAGTGCCAAATAATCATATAGAAAGTAAGAAAATATGATTTATAAAAAAAGATTTAAGTGTTCTGGTTTCCAGTACTGTCTGTCAGGAGCTTGAAAGTCATAACTCTAAACTAACCACAAGTGAAAAGCTTAACAACCCCCAAATCAACAATTCTTCTTAGAACCATCAATAAAATGAGGCCATAGGGCGATCCTCAGCTCCAAAAATTAGAGAGACAGTCAGACAGATACAGAAAATCACAACTTACCTGAGCAGAAACTCACGGGCATAAACTTTAATGCAAATCACTACTAGGGTAGGAAAAACTAATCTATAACTGACAAATTGCCGAAGGCTCAATGTAAGTCTGAGAGTTAAAAACTCCAGGTGGGCCCAGTCTTATGGATGTGCATCCTAACTTTTGTGAGTTTTACCTCTAAGAACTCTACCAAGTTCTCACAGTGAAGATCAAAGAAAAACCCTTCATACTTCTGGCAGGGGAAGGAGAAAAGTAAACATTTTGAAATACACTAACCCATTCCATTCTTCTGAAAATGCCTGATTTTAAGAGAAGTTATTTTACCAGAGCCTACCCTGATAGGGTTTTGTCAGAGCCTAACCAACCAACCTGCGTGAAAGGAAATACCTAACTCTAGGCCCCTGTAGCTATCCAGTGCCAGTTGAGAGGGGTTGGGAGCTATTAAATATTTGTGAAGTTCATGGCTCTGGGACACAAGCTCACTAAAAGACTGAGAACTAAGCATTGGACTACAGAACGATTACCCACCCCCATACCATACCACTTCATCAATAAACACTTATTTACCACAGTTCCTTTTATTTACTGCATCATGTCTGGCTTTCAACAAAAAAAATTGTAAGGAATACAAAAAGGTAATAAGACACAGTGAAGGCACAGATCAACCAACTGAACCAGATCCAGGTATGACAGGGATGTTAGAATTATCAGATCAGAAATATAAAAAGAGTGATTAATATGCTAAAGGCTCTAATGGAAAAAGTAGACAACATGCAAGAAGAGATGGGTAATGTAAGTAGAGAGATGGAAATTCTAAGAAAGAATCAAAAAGAAATGCTACAGATCAAAACAACTGTAAGAAACATGAAGAATGTCTCTGATGGTCTCATTAGTAGACTGAACACAGCTGAGAAAAGAATCTCTGAGCTTGAGACTATGTCAATAGAAACTTCCAGAACTGAAAAGGAAAGAGAAAATAAACTTGAAAAAGTGGAACAGAATATCCAAGAACTATGGGACAGCTACAAAATATGTAGCATAAATTCAATGGAAATACCAGAAGGAGAATAAAGAAACAGAAAAAAATATTTGAAGTAATTGTGATAGTTAATTTTAAGTGTCACTTTGAGTAGGACATGAGGTGCCCAGATATTTGGCTAAACTTTATTCTGGGTATGTTGATGAGGGTGTTACTGGATGAGATAATGAGTAAATCAAATTGCCTTCTCCAATGTGGGTAGACCTCATTTAATTTGTGGAGGGCTGAATAAAACAAAAGATGGGTAAAAGACAATTTACTCTCTTTCCGTCTGACTATTTTGAGCTGGGACATCGATCTTCTCCTGAATTTGGAGTGTAATTTACACCATCAACTGACCTGATTCTCCGGCCTTTGGAGTTTGACTGGAACTTACACCATCATTTCTCTTGATTCTCAGGCCTTCAGGCTCAGCCTGGAACTACACCACAGGCTCTCCTGGGTCTCCAGCTTGCAGGTGGCAGATCATAGGACTTCTGTGCCTACATAATCACATAAGCCAAGTACTTACAAAACAGAAAGTGGTTCTAGAGGAACAGAATATTAAAGATGAATTTTCAGAATTAGTTCTGGAGTTGCTGGAACCACATCTCTAATCAGATTATATGTAAAGATGATAAATCTATTTCCAGTGGTAAAGAGAGCACTGATAGTCCATGGTGTGAATTAGTAATAGAAATACACAAAATATCTACAGTGGATACTCTTAATGAACAACAAACAAGAAACAAGGAGCTGGGTGACTGTACATGATACTTTTGAACAATTTTGGAAACCTAATGAATATAGTGAGGTTGGCTGGTTGCTCCTAATGTAGCTGGACAAAGTGGTGAAAGAAAAGGGTGAGCTCATGGATTCAAATTCCTAACTAAAGCACTGCATAATAACCTGAAGGCTTCCAAGTGTGCCCTGAAAGACATTTTCTTCTGTAGCTGTAAGGATGAGATTGCTGAAAATCATACATAGACTGTCATCCTGTAACTGGCTGAATTACAGTGAAAGCTTAACTTCCAGTCTCACATAGTGTCTACTATTAAGATGAGTGCACTAATTGGGAAATAATGCAATCCTGTATGTTGTGATGTAGACGTTTGGGAAGACATTGATGAAGCTGAAGACATTGAGCCCCTAAATTTTGATGAGTCTTCTTTGCCAGTGGAAGCATCCTCCCCAACCCCAGAATAAGTGGCATCACCATCCCCAGTGGCATTGGATTGTCCAGCCCAGTCTGAAGGGATTAATCCTTCATTGCCTGAGGAAATGGTAATGGCATCCCCTGGGGCAGTTGTGATGTAAGACAATGCTGATTCTTCTTAGGACCCACTCCCACTATCCCTCTTTGCTTCTAGAATTATATCTAGACTCATATCTAGACTCAAGTCCCAGCAGACCCCTAAAGATGAGCTATAAGGGGGACCCGTGAGAGATGCACCACACTACAAATGAACTACTTGAGTTTTCTGACTTATGCAGACAGACATCCACGGAACGTGTGGGAATGGATACTAAGAGCGTAAGATAATAGTAGAGGAAATACCAGGTTGGACCAGCTGACTATGTTGCTATAAGCTCATTTAAGTAGATATTCTGCCTTTAACATTGCAGTTTGTGGAATTAGAAAGGGCTCTGTTTAGTTGTTTGACTGAAACATGGACCCAAATGTGGCCCACAGTAAGTGAATTGGAAATGCTGGACTTGCCTTGTTTTGATATAGAGGAAGGGATTCAAAGTCTTAGGAATACTGGAAAGTTAGAGTGGATTTGTCATTTGCAACCTACACACTCACTCTGGGAGGATCGAGAGACATACTTTTCACCAGTATTGTGAAAAATAGATTTGTGAGTGGAGCCCCAGCATTTTTGAAGAGCTCTGTGGTAGCTCTTTTCTATAAGTCATAAATTAGATTGAAAATTGTTGCCACTGAATTGGGAAACCAAAGTACAATGAGAGTAATTGAATCCCAGGGGGCAGGAACCAAGTGGGTGGCACTCAACCAACAAAGGCAAAGTGTGTGCGGTTATCGTAATAGCAAAGTTGCAACAACAATCAGAATTGTCTGACTCATGCAGACCTCTGGCATCAGCTAATTCATCATGGTATTCCTTGAAGTGAAATAGATAGGAAGCCTGTTAAATTCTTACTTGATCTGTATCAGCAGAAAAGTTCTAGGTCAAGTGAACAAAAGTCTAACCTGAGTCATAAAAATAAGATCATGGCCCCTCAATCAACTCTGAGATTTGAGTCAGTTTACAAACCCAGAACCCCTTGAATGAAGGGGTGGCTGGGTCCCGATGAGGCAGGGCCCTGGTACACTACCAAAAATTTATACTGTTAATCTTTCCCCTAGCCTTCCCCAAAGGGACCTAAGACTTTTACCATATGTCACTGGCAATTGTGAATTAAACAATGAGATTCCACTACACCTCTATTAGAATGGCCAAAATCCAAACACTGACAACAAATGCTTATGAAGACGTGGAGCAACAGGAACTCTCATTCATTGCCAGTGGGAATGCAAAATGATACAACCACGTTGGAAGACTGTTTTGCAGTTTCTTACAAAACTAAATGTACTTTTATATAATCTAGTAGTCCCTCTCCTTGTTTTTTTACCCAAATGAGTTGAAAATTTATGTCCACACAAAAACCTGCACATGGATGTTTATAACAGTTTTATTCATAATTGCCAGAACTTGGAAGTAACCAAGATGCCCTTCAGAAGGTGAATGAATAAACTGTGATACATCCAGTCAATAGAATATTATTCGGCTCTAAAGAAAATGAGTTATCACGGTATGCAAAGACATGGAGGAAAGTTAAATGCATATTACTGAGTGAAGGGTGATCTGAAAAGGCTACATGCTGTATAATTCCAACTATATGATATTCTGGAAAAGACAAAAATATGGAGACATTAAAAAGATCAGTGGTTGCCAGTAGTTGAGGGTAGGAGGGAGGGATGAACAGGCAGAGGACAGAGGATTTTTAGGGCAGTGAGACAATTCTGTATACTACAGTTGTGGATACATGTCATTAGACATTTGTCAAAAATACAAAGAATGTAGGCCGAGTGAACCCTAATTTAAACTATGGACTTTGGGTGATGATGTGTCAATGTAACTTCATCAGTTGTAACAGATCTTACATTCTGGTGTGGGATGTTGATAGTGGGAGAGATTTTGTCTGTGTGTCTGTGTGTATAGTGGCAAGAGGTATATGAGAACTCTACTTTCCACTTGATTTTGTTGAGAACCTCAAACTTCTCTAATAGTCTATTTTTTTTAAAAAAGGGAAGATTTATATATTTGATATAAAATACCATCCTATAACATCTAATTTTACTTTATAATTAGCTTACCCAGATATAATTTATTTGGGGAAAATATGCTAATCTATTCCAAGACAGTTCTTTGATGTTTTCTTTATATTTTCTCTTCCACTGAGACTTAAAGAAAACTGCGTGAAATGATGAGATATTTTTGACAGCTTGTAAAAGTTTTTCATTTTTTTATCTCTGTGGGTTTTAATTTTAACATTTCATCTAACTTGTGATACTAGACTCATGTGTGTTATTTGAATGGCATAGTGTCTTTCTTATTTTTAGTGATTAGCCTACTTTGGAGAGAAATAAAGCCATTTACACAGCTCAGAATTCCCCAGAAATTGGTGCATAGATTTTAAAATAACTTTTTGTGAGAAGAATGGAATATATATGTTGGATTTTGAATTAATCATAGTCCTAATACAATGTCAGGAATATTTGTTTATGTCTAGTAACATTTTACTCTCATGTTACAGCTAATATTTCTGAGTAATAAATTATCCCAACATACAACAGCTTAAAATAACCATTTCATTATGCTCATATATTCTTTCAGTCTTGAATCTGAACAGGACACAAAAGGAAAGGCTTACCTCTGTTCCTGTCTGGTGGTGAGACAAATGCTGAGGCAGGAATCAGCCTGAGATGTCTTCACTCACCTGCCTGGCAGTTGATGCTCATCGTTAGCTGGGAACTCCACTCACACAATCCCAAGTATTTACTCTCTGGTGCTTCATGGAAAAATTTACAGAGGCCTAGCTTAGATTATTGAGTGGAACTCTTTCTCTTTTCTATTATAAGCATTTTAAGCTATAAATTTCTCTCTAATCACTGCTTTTAGTGATTTCTAGTGGGTGTGATTTAGTATCTCATTGTGGTTTTGGTTTTCATTTCCCTGAAGACTAATGATATACAGCATCTTTTCATGTGCTTATTTAAGTTTTCTAATTTATTACCTTGGCATAAAATTGTTCATAGTATTCTTCATGATCCTTCTTACTTTTATAAGGTCATAGGTAATATCCCTCTTTTATTTCTGATTCTACTAATTTGTTACTTATTGTAAGGCAGGTATGCTGGAAAAAATTGTCACAGTTTTTGTTTATCTGGAGATGCCTTTATTTCTTCTTATTTTTTAAATGATAGCTTTGCTGGATATAGGATTCTTGATTGACAGCATTTCATTTTTTAGTTTGAACATTTGAGTATGACTTATTGCCTTCTCTTCTCCATTATTTCTCCTGAGAAGTCAACTACTAAACTTATTGGTATTCCCTTGCAAGTGATGAGGTGTTCTTCTTTTGTTATCTTCAAGATGTACTCCTTGTCTTTGAATTTCAGCATTTATACTATTTTGTATCTTTTTGAGGACCTCTTTTGATTCATTCTACTTAAAGATTGTTGAAATTCCTGATATGTAGATCAATCTTTTTCAATTAATTTGAGAGAGCCTCAGCCATCATTTCTTTAAACTATATTTTTTCTCCTCTCTCTCTCTCATCTCCTGCCAGTACTCCTATGATATATATGTTAGTATTCTTTTTTTTTTTTTTTTAAGAGTATGCAGCGTAGTCCTTTGGTAAGCAGATTCTTTTCTTCTCTCAAAGATTGGCCCTGTGTTAACATCTGTTACCAATCTTCTCTTTTTTCTTTTTCTCCCCAAAGCCCCTCAGTACATAGTTGTATATTCTAGTTGTAGGTACTTCTAGTTTTGTGATGTGGGATGCTACCTCAGCATGACTTGATGAGCAGCACTAGGTCTGTGCCCAGGATCTGAACTGGTGGAACCCTGAGCTGTCGAAGTGGAGCATGTGAACCTAACCACTCAGCCATGGTGCTGGCCCCTATGTTAGTATTCTTAAGTGTCCCTCAACAATAATAAAACTTTGTACACTCTTGGTGTTGTTATGACATCATCAGTCTTTGCACCAAAACCAAATTTGGGGGGAAGGGAAAGATCCATCCCAACTCCAGGTGGTGGCCACAAAATTGTACTTTTTGAAACAAATATGAAAGCTGTTATACATGATTATAATTAAATACTAGTCTGAGCATAGACTGTAGATTCTATTTTATAATCCATATAAATGTATTCATTAAAGGTCAAGTAGTAAGGCACAAACTTTAAAGAGGTTAGAAGATGCTTTTCACAGAATGACTTGTACCTTTATCCTCAGTGTCTAAAGAACATTTTAAAAATATAAAAATTTGGCTGGAAAGGAAATACTGTTAGATAGACCTGGCAGTCCTGGCTGTCACATGTAAACTTGAGAAATATCCGTCACAGTAGATGCAGCTTCAGGACACTAATTGGCTAAAAAGAAGCCTTACTGTTCATCTCTCCCCATTCCAGGATTTTCTCAGACCCTTTACATCCTCCCCTCCCCTCATTTTCAGAGATACCAGAAGGAAATATGTTGCCACAGCAAAAACTATCTTTACTTCTATTTTACTAAAAGTACTACCAACAAATATCATTATATTAAATGATTTGAATATAAGTCAAAATGCAGTGACAAATACTTTTAAATACATACGTTAACAAAGTAAAAAAAGTGTCCCTCATATATCTGAAACTGTTTATTTTTCTCATTTTTTCTCTGTTCTTCAGACTGCATAATCTCTATAAATCTGTCTTCAAATTTGCTAATTCTTTCTTCTGCCAGTTTAAATCTACTCAAGTCCTTTTAGTGAATTTTCCATTTCATGTTTTTTCTTTTTAATTTTTCTTTTCCAGAATTTCCCTTTCATTATTTTTAATAATTTCTATGTCTATTGATATTCTCTATTTCATGCAGCATTATCATCATATCTCTCTTTACTTCTTTTTTTTTTTTTGAGGAAGATTAGTCCTGAGCTAACTGCCATCAATTGTCCTCTTTTCGCTGAGGAAGACTGGTCCTGAGCTAACATCCATGCCCATCTTCCTCTACTTTATATATGGGGTGCCTACCACAGCATGGCATGCCAAGGGGGTGCCATGTCCGCACCTGGGATCCAAGCCTGCGAACCCCAGGCCACCGAAGCAGAACATGTGCACTTAACCTCTGCACCACCGGGCTGGCCCCTCTTTACTTCTTTAATCATGGTTTCTTTTGGTTCTTTCAACATATTTATAATAAATATTTTGATACATTTTTCTCTTAAATACCACATCTGGTCACTCTCACAGAGTTTCTTTGCCTGCTTTTTTGCCCCTTGTATATGTTATACTTTCTTATTTCTTTGCTTGTCTCATAATTCTTTTTGAAAACTGGACATTTTAGATAATATATTCTAGCAACTCTGGGTACTGCCTGCCTCCTCTAGGTCTTGTTATTGTTATTTGCTATTTATTTGTTTAGTGAATAGCTGGCTCATTTTAGTGAAGTCTATGTCCCTCTACAGTATGAAGCGTCTTATGTTCCTCCTCTCTTACGTACCCACACTGTGTGTATGCCCGCAGTCATCCTAGGATGACAGCGGTTTGGGCAGAGTCATCTTTGTTTCCTCACTGCCCATATCCAGCTGTTAAATTCCACTAATTGATGACTGATTACTCTATTATTTTCAACAGTGCCCTGGGGCACACACAACTATATGGGCTAATTTAATCAAATTGAAACTCCATTGAAGCTATAATTGCCAAATGTACTGGGTTAAGTAGTACCCCAAAATACTCATGTCCATGCAGAATCTGTAAATATGACTTTTGTTATTTGGAAATAAAGTCTTTACAGATGCAATCAAGTTAAAGTGAGGACATGTTGGATTAGGGTGGGCCCTAATCCAATAGCTGGTGTTATATGAAGAGAGAAATTTGAACACAGATATACAGAGGCAAGTTGGCCATGGGAAGATAGAGGAAAAGACTGAAGTTATACAGCCACAAATCAAAGAACATCAAGGAATTTCTGGCAACCACCAGAAACTAGAAGAGGCAAGGAGGATTCTTCCCTAGTAGATTCTTCCCTTGTTCAGAGGGAACAAGGCCCCGAGGAAACCTACAGTTTTGATTTTAATATTCAGAACTGTGAGAGATTAAATTTCTCTTGTTTAAAGTAACACATTTTGTGGTAATTTGTTATGCCAGCTCTAGAAAACTAATGTGCTGAGGTCTGTGTGTAATATTTGTTCTCACCCTCAGGTAGGTTTCTCCCAGCTGTCTCCTTCCCCAGTTTTCTTGGGAAAACCAGCCAGCCTATAGTTCAGGCTGTATCTTTTACCATTGCCTTTTACCATGATCTTCACTATTTTTTGAGGACACTCCTAAGCTTGAACTTCTCCATGCTCCATTAAGTCAGTTCTTTTGGGAAAAGATTAAGAGCTACTTGTTTTATGGCCTACTTTTCCTCTTCTGCTAGGTAAAACTTCTCATCCGGGGTTCTGTGCATAAGAACAATGACATGCTTCTCTCTGAGTGACACTTCCACTTTAGGAGCTAAGTGCTTGGTGTGTGTGGCGGAGGTGGTAGCCTGAAGTCTCAGCTTGATTATTCTGATGTGGAACTATCTCAGTATGAGCTGTAGCAATAGCAGTCGGGGCCCCAGTATTGTAAATTTTACCAAGCCCCAAATAGAGTCTGTGTTCCACAAGTGCTGGCTTGACGGAAGGGATCTCTTCGCAACAGTCATGTGGAACTTAGCCTCAGAAACAGGTAGTTGGGGACAGAGTGAAAAACACTGATGTCCTGGTCTTCCTAGGAAGAGAGCCCTCCAAATGGAATCTAGGGGGATAGGGAGCCCTACATTTGTTAATGCACAAGTCTGGAGTGGAGTTTTCATCTCACTGAGCTGGAAAGGAGTGGTATTCATTCCAGTACCACCAATTGTTGCTTTTCTTACTTAATTTCCATAGATTTATTTGAACAGATTTTTTTTTCACTTGCCTTAGGGCCATTTCTGGAAATGTTAAATGGTTGTTGTATTTTTCTCCTTATTAATTTCATTGGTTTAAGTGAGGAACAGGTCCATGGAGTTCCTCACATTGTCATGTCAACATTAATACTATTAGATAACTTTTGACAAATTCACATACCTGTTCAATGCAAAACTATCAAGAACATTACCTCAGAAAATTTCCATGCCCTTTTCTAGGCACTCCCCTCCCGTACTGCATACTACAGATGCAACCCCTCTTCTGCTTTTTAGAAAGATAGATGCGTTTAATTTTAGAATATCATGTCAATGAAATCATAGAATATGCACTCTTTTTTAAGGCTTATTTCACTCGGCATTGATACATGCATGTTGCTTTGTGTATCAATAGTTCCTATGTCTACCTTGCTCATCTTATTTTTTCTTAGTTTTATTCTAAGTTGCATATATTGTTCTCCAATACCATCAGGTGCTGTGTTGTTGTTATTGTTGTTCGTAGTTTATAATAGCTTTTTCTTGGTTAGCCTGATTCAAGGTTTATCAATTTTACTAATAGTTCAAGGAACTCAGTTTGGACTTTGCTAATCTTTTCAATAATTACCTGTTTTTAATTTCAATAATTTTTGCTTTCATTTTTTATTATTTTCTTTGTTCTGTTTCTGTTGCTTTAGGTTTACTTTTCTTGTGACATCTTTGTATGATTTTACTATCAGGGTATTACAGGCCTCATAGAATAAATGGGAATGCATTTCTTTCTCTTCAATTTCTTAGTAGAGTTTGTGAAGGATTGGTGTTAATTCTTATTTTTAAAAAATTTTTGTTAAGATTCACCAGTGAAATCACCTGAAGCTGGGCATTTTTTTTTTTTTGGTGGAGGGGCTCAAGGGGAAATTTTGATGACAAATTCCATCTCTTTACTTGGTACAGACCTATTCAAATTTTCTATTGTTTATTTAGTCAGTCAGAAGTTTGTGTCTTTCTAGGAAATTGCTTATTTTACATACCTTATGTAATGTTTAGTTACACGACAATTTATTATATTCCACTATAATCCTTGTTTTAGTTATTTCTTTAAGGTCTGTAGTATTGTCCTCTTTTTCATTTCTTACTTTAGTTATATGGGTTTTATAACTCGTTTTATTGGTTAACCTTGCCAAACTTTTGCCAATTTGGTTGATTTTCTCAAAAAACATTTTTGGTTTTGTTGATTTTCTGTTGTTTTACTATTATCTATTTGATTTATTTCCCATATTATCTATATTACTTCCTCGTTTCCTTCTCTCTGCTTGCTCTGTGCTTAGTTTGACATTGTATTACCAGTTTTTATTTTATTTTATTTTTTGGTTAAGAAAATTTGCCCTGAGCTAATGTCTGTTGCCAATCTTCCTCTATTTTCATATGTGGGATGCTGCCACAGCATGGCTTGATGAGCAATGTGTGGGTCTGTACCTAGGATTGGAACCTGCAAGCCCCAGTCCACCAAAGCAGAGTGCACTAACTTAACCACTATGCCACTGGACCAGCCCATATTGCCAGGTTTTTAAAGTAAAAGGTAGATTACTGATTTGAGATTATTTTTTTGCTTTTTTAATATAGGGATTTTGCAGTAATAAATTTCTTAAAGCATTGCTTTATCTACATCTGATAAGGTTTGAAATGTTGTGTTTTTGTTTTCATCAATCTCAAATAACTATCTCATTTTCCTCATGATTTTTTCTTTGACCTATTGGTCATTTAGAATTGTGTTGTTTAATTTAGGTATATTTGCAAATTTCCAAAAATTACCTCCTGTGATTGACTTCTAATTTCATTCTGCTATGGTGGGAGAACATATTTTCCATGATTTCATACCTTTCAAATGTATTGAGGCTTGCCTAGTATATAATTTATACTGAAAAATGTCCCAGATGCACCTGAGAAGAATATGCAATCTACCATTATTGGGTGGAGTATTCTATCAGAGAATAGTAGATCTCTCTTAAGTCTAATCATTTTACATATAGTTCAAGTCTTCTAGTTTCTGCCTATTTATTCTATCCATTATTGGAAGTAAGATATTAAAGTCTTCAACTATGATGGTGAGTTGTGTATTTCTCTTTCAGTTATGTCAGTTTTTGCTTCATTTATTATTGAACCCTATATTAGGTGCACAGATGTTTATAATCGCTATATCAGAAGGATTGACACTTTTTTCATTATAAAACATCCTTTATCTCATAACAATTTTGCTTTAAATTTATCTTGTCTTATAATTAGTATATCTACTCCAGATTTTCCTGTTAGTTTGCATACTATATATTTTTCTTTTTGCTTTCAAAATATTTATGTCTTTGAATCAGAAGTATGTGTTTTGTAGACAGCATGTTGTTGGATCATGTTTTGAATGCATTCCTCCAATCTCTGTCTTTTGACTAGAGACTTTAGTTCATTTACAATTAATGTAATATACATTGAGGTAGCTTTCCATCTATCATTTTGATATTTTTTAAATTATATCTCATATTTTTGTCCTTCTATTCCTTCTTTACTGCCTTCTTTTGAATTAAATGAATATTTTCTATTACATCATTTAAATTATTTGTCATTTCTTAGGTTATACATTTAAATTATTTTCTTTCTGCTCACTCTACCATTTATAATTAATATCTTAACATAAAATGTATAGTTGGAATTAATGCCAACTTATTTTAAATATTATACAATCAAGTTTCCTCCCATATAGTTCACTTCCTTCCACCCTCCTTTGTTCTACTTTTTTACACATATTAAATCTTTGTATATTATAAGGCCAGTAACACTTTTTTTTTTAAAGATTTTATTTTTCCTTTTTCTCCACAAAGCCCCCCGGTACATAGTTGGTATTTTCAGTTGTGGGTTCTTCTAGCTGTGGCATGTGGGATGCTGCCTCAGCATGGCTTGATGAGCAGTGCCATGTCCACGCCCAGGATCTGAACAGGTGAAACCCTGGACCGCTGCATCGGAGCACATGAACTTAACCACTCAGCCACAGGGCCGGCCCACATTTTTCTTTTTTTTTAAGGAAGACTGGCCCTGAGCTAACATCCGTACCCATCTTCCTCTACTTTATATGTGGGACACCTACCACAGCATGGCGTGCCAAGTGGTGCCATGCTTGCACCCGGGATCTGAACTGGCAAACCCTGGGCCACTGAAGCGGAACATGTGCACTTAACTGCTGTGCCACTGGGCCAGCCCCCACATTTTTCTGCATAACAATGCTTTATTACCAAAAATAAACCTGAGACCATGATTTAACTGCAATGATAATCAACAAAGATGCCAGATAGTCATTAATAATCTGAAATAAACTATACTTTTTAGGTGTCTGATTAACATTATTGGCATAGATGTTGTCCTTTTACAAATATGCATCAGATTTCTGTTGTACACCTACACAACTTACTCAATTCCTAATATTCCAGGATTTAATATATGAGAACATAAATTTGTAAAAACTAATTTCTAAACCTAAGGAGCACTGTTGTCAAGTATTGCTTTATGTAGTTATCTTTTAAATCAGATAAAAGAAGGAAAGTTTTAAGTGAAAATACATTTAAACTGTTATATTTTTATGTACGTAGTTACCTTTAACAATGCTCTTAGTTCTTATGAATTTGAGTTACTGGCTGGAAGTTTTTAATTTTCTCATGAAGGACTCCTTCAATTATTTCTTTTTTTTAATTTTTATTTTTTTCGGATGTACATCATATTTTGAATTACGGATACATTACATCATGTTCACCACCTGCACACTAATTATGGTGCATCCCCTCACATGTGACCCTAATCACCCCTTTTGCCCTCCCCTCTCCCCCCTTCCCCAATGGTAACCACCAGTCCAATCTCCAATGCTATGTGGTTTTTTGTTGTTGTTTTTATCTTCTACTTATGAGTGAGATCATATGGTATTTGACTTTCTCCCTCTGACTCATTTCACTCAGCATAATACCCCCGAGGTCCATCCATGTTGTCACAATTGGCTGGATTTTGTCATTTCTTATGGCTGAGTAGTAGTCCATCGTGTATAAATACCACATCTTCTTTATCCATTCGTCCCTTGATGGGCACCTAGGTTGCTTCCAAGTCTTGGTTATTGTGTATAATGCTGCAATGAACATAGGGGTGCAAGTATCTTTATGCCTTTGTGTTTTCAAGTTCTTTGGATAAATACCCAGCAGTGGAATAGCTGGATCATGTGGTAGATCTATCCTTAATTTTCTGAGGATACTCCGAACTGCTTTGCATAGTGGCTGCATCAGTTTGCACTGCCACCAGCAGTGAACAAGAGTTCCCTTCTCTCCACACCCTCTCCAACATTTGTTGTTTCCTGTCTTGTTAATTATAGCCATTCTGACTGGAGTGAGGTGATACCTCATTGTAGTTTTGATTTGCATTTCCCTGATAGCTAATGATGTTGAGCATCTTTTCATATGCCTGTTGGCCATCATATATCTTCTTTGGAGAAATCTCTGTTCAGATCTTTTGCCCATTTTCTAATTGGATTGTTGGTTTTTTTGTTGTTGAGCTGTATTAGTTCTTTGTATATTTTGGATATTAACCCCTTATCTGATATATGGTTTGCAAATATCTTCTCCCAAAATCAACTCAAAATGGATTAAAGACTTGAATGTAAGACCCGAAACCATGAGACTTCTAGAAGAAAACATAGGCAGTATGCTCTATGACATTGGTCTGAGCAGCATATTTTCAAGTCCCATGTCTGACTGGGCAAGGGAAACAAAAGAAAAAATGAACAAATGGGACTGCATCAAACTAAAAAGTTTCTGCTCAGCAAAGGAAACCATCAACAAAACGAAAAGACAACCTAACAATTGGGAGAAGATATTTGCAATTATTTCTTTTAAGTAAGATTTGCTAATGATAAATGTGCTTAGTTTTTCATTATGTGGGAAGGTCTTTGTTTCTTTTTTCTCAGTTCTGCAGAACAGTTTTGCAGGATGTAGAAGTTTTGGTGACAGTGTTTCTCAAAAATCAAATATACCATGATTTAGTCATCTCAGTGCCTTCTGGCCTTCATCATTTCTGTTGAGAAATCAATAATTAATCTTACTTGTGGATCTCTTATACATGATGAGTTGCTATTCCCTTGCTGCTTTCAAGATTCTCTCTTTGTCTTTGACCACTTGATTATGATGTGCCTATTTGTGGACCTCTTTGAGTTTATTGTACTTGGAGTTTATTGAGCTTCGTGTCACACAGGTCTCTGAATACTTGTTCATTTATCTTCATTCATTTTTATTTCTTTCCCCCAGACTGGATAACCTTATCTTCATGTCTTCATGTTCACTGAGTCTTTCTTCTTCTTGCTCAAATCTGATGTTCACACCTCTATTGAGATTTTTATTTCAGTTATTGTGCTTTTCAACCCCAAATTGCTATTTGTTACCTTCTATAATTTTAATCTCTTCATTGATATTCTGTATTTGGTGAATATGTTGGTCTGCTCTGACTACCATAACAAAATGCCACAGACTGGGTGGCTTAAATAACAGAAATTTATTTTCTCACATCTCTGAAGGCTGGTAGAACAGGATAACCAGGTTGGTGATCAGGTGATCTGACAGAACAGGCCACCAGGATAGGTTTCCGGTAAGAGCTCTTTTTGTGATTTACAGTTAGCCACATTCTCAACATATCCTCACATAACTTTTTCTCTGTGCACATGCAGAAAGAGAAAAAGTGTGGGAGGGGATGTGGTATCTATTCATCTCCTTATAAGGACAGTAGTACTATTGGATTTGAGCCTCACCCTTTTGACCACATCTAACCTTCATTACAACCTTAAAGGCCCTATCCTATCTACAAATATAGTCATATTAGGAATTTGGACTTCAGTATAAGAATTATAGGAGAACACAATTCAATCCATAGCGATGAGACCTCATTCTCACCTTTTTCTTTAAATTTTTTGTATCAATTCTTTCTTTTTATTTATTTTTTATTGAGGTAACATTGGCTTATAACATTATATAAACTTCAGATATACATCATTATATTTTGATTTCTGTGTAGACTACATCATGCTCAACACCAAAAGTCTATTTGTGTGACCTTACACATGTACCCTTTTACGTCATTCACCCTACCCCCTTCTCCCTTCCCCACTGGTAACCACTAATCTATTCTCTGTGTCTATGTGTTTGTTTGATGTTGTTATTGTTTTATCTTCCATACATGAGTGAAATAATACAGTGTTTGACTTTCTCTGTCTGACATTTCATTTAGGATAATGCCATCAAGGTCAATCGACATTGTCACAAATGGCAAGAACGATTTCATCTTTTTGTGGCTGAGTAGTATTCCACTGTTTATGTATACCACCTCCTCTTTATCCATTTATCTGTTGATGGGCATTTATCTTGTTTCCAAGTCTTCACTATTTTTGATTTAATGTTTTTGTGTTCTTTGGATAAATAACCAGCAGTGGAATAGTTGCATCATATGGTAGTTCTATTTTTAATAATTTGAAGAATCACCATACTCTTTTCCATACTGGCTGCACCAATTTATATTTATATACATCAGCAGTATATATCTAGTAAATATATATCTCGTAAGTCTATCTTGTCTAATGTGTCATTTAAGGCCAATGTTTCCTTGTTGATCTTCTGTCTGGATGATCTATCCATTCATGTAACTGGAGTGTTAAAACCCCCTACTATTATTCAGTTACTGTCTATTTCTCTTTTTGAGTCTATTAACATTTGCTTTATGTATTTAGGTGCTTCTATGTTGTGTGCATAGATATTTACAAGTTTTACACCCTCTTGTTGGATTGTTCCCTTTATCATTATGTAATACCCTTCTATTTTTCTTGTTACACTTTTTGTTTTAAAGTCTGCTTTGTCTGATATCAATATTGCTACTTCAATTTTCTTTTTGTTTTTATTTCATGGATTAAAAAAAAGACCCATATATATTCTTTAATTTTCTATACATGATTTCCTTTACTTTTTTGAATAGTTCTAGACAAAACACACACACATATATGTATAGGTACTGATTTTCATCTTTGTCTAGTAAGTCAAACATCTGGGCTTCCTTATGGAAAGTTTAGATTGAATATTTTTCCCCCTGTGTACAGGCCCTGCTCTCCTGTTTTTTCATGCATCTGCTGATATTTTGGTGAAAATGGACATTTTATTGTGTTAGTTTTTTCCCCATATTTGAGATATAATTGACATATAACATTGTATAAGTTTAAGGTGTATAATGTGTTATATATTTTGAAATGACTACCACCACAGCATTAGCTAACACCAAGATCATGTCACATAATTATCATTTCTTTTTTTTGAGGAGAGAACATTTAAAGTCTACTCTCAGCAACATTCAAGTTTTTAATACAATATTATTAGCTACAATTGCTATTCACTACATTAGATCCTTAGAACTTATTTGTCTTATAACTGGAAGTTTGTACCCTTTGGCCAACATCTTCACATTTCTCCCAGTCCCCAGTCACTGGCAAACATCATTGCACTTACAAAATGGAGAAAATATTTTCACATTATAGTCTGGTAAAGAACTTGAATCAATAACACTTAAAAAATTATTATAGCACAATGAAAAAACAAGAAATCCAATTAAAAATTGGCAAAGTATCTGAACAAGTATCTCTTTAAAGTAGATATACAAATGACCAATACACTTTCAATATCTTTTCAATATGAAAAGCTATTGAAAAATATATTCAACATCATTAATTAGTAGGGCATTAGAAATGAAAACTACAAAATAAGTGTACATCCACTAGAATGGGTAACACAAAGACAAATAATAACAAATGTTGGTAAGGATGTGAAGAAATTAAAATCCTCATATATTGCTGGTGGTAATATAAAAGTTGTACCGTGTAACACAGGTTCTCCAAATGTTAAACTTAGTTACCTTGCCATTCCATCTCTAGAGAAATGAAGATATATGTCCACACAGAAATTCCCCATGAATGTTCATAGCAGCATTATCTTTAATAGCCAAATAGTGGAAACAACCTTAATGTCCATCAACTTGTGAAAGGATTAATAAAAAGTGGACTATCCATACATTCTTATGTCATTCAGCAACAAAGAAAGAAGTACTGTTGTACAATAAAACATGGGTCAATCTTGAAAACATTATGCTATGTGAAAGAAGCCAGTCACAAAAGGTCACTAATTATATGATTCCATCTATATGAAATGTCCATAATAGTGAAATCAATAGAGACAGAAAACTTATTAGTTGCCTGATATTTGGATTGAGTGAGCTTGGAGAGTGACTGCTAATGAGAATGAGATTTATTTCATGTGTGATGAAAATTTCCCAAGTTTAGATTTTGGTGAAATATTCACAACTCTGTGAATATACCAGAAAATATTAAATATACATTTTATTTATTTATTTATTCTTTTAAAGATTGGCACCTGAGCTAACAACTGTTGTCAATCTTCCTTTTTTTCTTCTTTTTCTCCCGAAATCCCCCCAGCACATAGTTGCACATTTTTTTGGTTGTGGATCCTTCTAGTTGTGGCATGTAGCATGCTGTCTCAGCATGGCCTGATGGGCAGTTCCATGTCCATGCCCAGGATCCAAACCGGTGAAACCCTGGACTGCCGAAGCGGAGCACCTGAAATTAACCACTCCACCACGGAGCTGGCCCCTAAATATATATTTTAAATCAATGAATATTATAGCAAAAGAATTATAGGAATTGTATATCAATAAAACTGTTTACAAAAGACTAAAGGAAACCCTTTGAGGGGTTTTAAGCAGAGGAGTTACATAATCATACATTTTTCTTTAGAAGATCACTCCACAATAGTACATAGTAATGGCAATAATAAGAAGAAATTAATTTTAAAAAAGAGAGTACGTGTAGAGGTAGAATGACTATTTAGGAGATTTTTACAGATGTGCAGATTAGTGCAGCATCAATTTTAATGAGCCTTGAGAGCATTTTATCCCATGAAGTTGATTTCATGGTCATTTAGTAGATCATCTGTTCCTTTAGACAGGTATGAATGAGCTTAGACAGATATGTATGTGAATCCTGAATTTGCTTTGAACAAATAACTTCTCTTGAATTTCTTTCTTGTAAAAAATGGAGATAATGATGTATACAAAGTGTGCAGAACAATGCTTAGCATATTTGTACAATGAATGATTCAATAAATGTTTACCTTGATCTATCTATATATCTATCTATCCATCCATCAAACATTTTATAGTGGTTACATACTTAGAATTTGAAGTTAGAATTAATTTGTTTTTAATCTAAACATGGCCAGTTTCTACCTATGTGACCGTAGGCAAGTTATTCAATACATTTATGCCTCAGTTATAGAATGTGTAAAATGAGAAGCGAAATAGAACTTATATCACACAGTTTTCAAGTTTTAAAGGGAATAAAGAACAAAACAAAACAATAAGACACTGAAGAGGGCTCTTGGCCCATAGTCAGAACTCAATAAACATTTGTTATTCTTTTGGCTGAGAGAAAGATCTATAGGTAAAGATGCTGAAAATTTTGTTCTCACAAGAAAGATAGGAAGAATTTCTGAGGCAATAAGTATTGAGAAGTAAGAAATGAATCTTGAGGATGAGGGTCCCAGATGTTGAGCGCTGCAACTTAGAAGCATTTTGGAAGTTAGTTACAGTGATGTTTAACTCAGAATTATAGATTTTAAAGTAGAGAACTAAATGTGCTGTGATGAACAGATGTAGCAGAATAGAATTATTGAGACTCTGGCAGCAGCCTTACCTGTCTATTATCATCTTTGATAATTTTGTCAAAAAGTATGATTTTCCAATATTTAATGATGAAAATGGATAAATGTGTGAGATATGTGTTTAAGATAGACAAAAGGCTGTTAATTTCTATCCATGTTGAAGAAATATCCAATTTTTCATGAAAGAAACTAGCGTGATACCTTCTACATTAGAGATACATATAATACATGTTTGTTGATTGAGAATAAAAAGAATAATAGACTGTAAACCACTCTACCATCAAACAATATGAAGGATGAGAAGACTTTGGTGAAGAAGCTACCTTAGAATTGTATTTCTGGAGAATATATATATTCATCAAGATAGCTGAACTTCTGAATTGCTGCAATTAGTGGGATGGTTTTAGTATTATTTTCACAAAAGTTGAGAAGGTACCACTGAAATTATGCTTAAAATCAATACTTCTAGTAATTTAGTGCATCAAAAAATAAAATTAAAGTTAAATGCAATTATTCAAGTTTATTTTCCTTCCCCATTTTGTATGATACAATAGAACAAGAATCATAGTTGTAGCTGCATACTAAAGACTGTCTGATAAGGTCTTTGTATGTTCTGGCATTTGGAATACATGTACTTCAGGCTTGGGTTATATTCGAAGCTAAAAAGAACTTTAGAAAAAACAGGAAAAACTATACATTCAGAGACACACATTATTATTAATATGATTGGCTCTAGTCACCCATGTGAAATACAAAATATAAAAATATAAAGCATGGCTCAAACTGACAACAGTTACTAAGCTGGTTTGTTTATTGAAAGGAGCAATTTAAAGATGTGCAGAGTAATTGACAGGCCGCACAGCTTTTTCATAGTAAATTTTTGTCACGTAAAGATGAAATCTCTTTTGACATAAACAGCCCTTCAACATTTTTATTAAATAACACTTGGGTTCAAGAGCAGGTATGTTCATGTGTGAAAATGAGTTTAGTGGCCTCAGCCCAGATCTTAGCAGATATTTGTTCACACAAATTATTTTTTTCTTTTTACATTTGGTGTAATCATTGGAGAATATTCTATACTCATCATAGCATACATTTTGGGTCATCTAGACTTTTGCTCCTCAGTGAAAGAAAGCAGCAACACTTTTTCTTTGCCATGCATGGCAGAATTTTTGTAAGGTGCTGCAGTTGCCAGCTCCTATGCAATCGCAAACCATAATTTAGTAGATTTTCCAAAATCAATGATATTATCTCACCTAATTGCTTTTGGTAAATCAAAGGCAGATAAAACCCTTGAGAAATATCTTCCCACCTAGCTTCAAGACTGATAAGATGACTTTTTCATTAATAATTTTGAATATATTTTCAGTGCATTTTACACACACACAGAAAATATATTATGAAAGCAACACTAATAGTAATGTTTTCAGGAATATGTTGGTAATTAAAATAAAAGTTTTAAAAATAGCGTAAATAAAATAGAAGAGTAATAGTTTCTCTGTTTTTTCAGTCTTGGTGGAGTGGTTTTCATCACCAGCATTATCTTTGAATTTACACCTGAAAAATTATTGATGTAGAATTATCATCGTTTAACCAAGAATATATGATGATAAAAAAATGACAAATGGATAATATGGGAAATTTTGAAAAGCATTTTCTTTACATTCAAAAGAAACTAGATGATTATTTGATTTTCATAAAGAGTTATGCTTAATTTATGAATCATTAGTGAATATTTATAAGAAAAAACACATTTTCATTTAAAAACTCATTCAATTGTTTATTATGGAAACTATTCACATTTTTATTCACTAAATAAATGTTAATTCAGGGCCTATTTTTGCCAGGCATTCTTCTAAGTGCTGAGGATAGAAAAGTGATACATGAAATGAAAGGGAAGGTAATCTGAGCTAATAAACTGAGAGCTTGGGGCAAAAGGTGTTCTAGGCCATGTAGACGAGATGAGCAACATAAAAATGTCAAGTAGGCATTGAAAATAACTAAAACTCATTTAGTGTAGCTGTAGATATATTTTTCAGGCAAGAAATGAATGAGTAAGAATTTATCCTGCAAAACATCGTGTGTAATGTGAAGGAGTTTGGACTTTCTTCAGTGGGACAGTGTCTTTCAAATTAGAGTTACTTAGAACACTTTTAGGAGATAATAAAAAGTGTGCTATGGTACTGGAGCTAGTGCAATAAGACAAGAGAAGAAGTAAAAGATATTCAGATCAGAAAGGCAGGTATAAAACTGCCATTCAGAGATTACACAATTGCCTATGTAGAAATCCCAAATAAGAGCTTTTAAAAACTCCTGAAACTAATAAGCAATATAGCAATATTACAGGATTCAAGGTTAATATACAAATATCACTTACTTTCCTATACCAGCAACAAACAATTGCAATTTCAAAATAAACAATACTATTTACAAAGCACCAAAAAATGAAATACATAGATATAAATCTAACAAAATATGCATGGAATGTATTTGGAGAAAACTACATACCTGTGAAAGAAATCAGAGAATATCTAAATAAGTAAAAAGATATTCTAGGTTCATGAATTGAATATTGTTCATATGCCAATTCTTCCCAAATTGATCTGTAGATTCAATACATTCTCAATTAAAATCCCAGGAAGCTATTTCATATACATCATCAAATTGATTCTGAAGATTATATGGCAAAGCAAAAGACCTAGTACAGCCAAAAAAAGAATGAGGAAGAACAATGCTGGATGATTCACGTTACTTAGTTTCACTACTATAAAGCCGCAATAATCAAGGAGACATGGCACTGGAAAAAGAATAGACATATACATCAATGGAATAGAATCAGTCCATAAATAAACCCCCACAAATATAGTCAACTGACCTTTGACAAAGGAGCAAAGACTATTCAATGGAGAAATTTAAGATATTTGATTTTTAAATATATTATTAGGAGAATGAATGTTAAGTCTTGGGCCAGGAGAAAATATTTGGAAAACACATAGCTGATACAGGATTTTTGTACACAATATCCAAAATACTATTAAAAACTGACCAATAAAAAAAGAATCAATTCAATTTTTAAAATGGGGAAAAATCTGTATCTTCACTTCAACAAATAAGCATATGAGGTGCTCAGCATAATTTATCCTTAAGGAAATGCAAATTAAACAACAATAAGATAATACTACACAACTATTAGAATGGCTAAAATTAAAAAAAAACTGACAATAACTATTGCTGGTAGGAATATGGTGTAAAAATAACTCTTATTGCTTGCTGGTAAAAGGTAAAGAGGTATAGCTATTATGGAAGATGGTTTAGCAGTTTCTTACAAAGCTAAACATAACCCAACCATATGAACCAGGAATTGTACTCCTAGATATTTACCCAAATGAGTTAAAAACATGTCTACACAAAAACCTGAACACAAATATATATAGTAGCTATATTCGTAGACCACAAAAACTGGAAGTAACCAATAGATCTTTCAATAGGTGAATGGATAAACAAATACGAGTACACTTATACAGTGGAATATTATTAAATGATTAAAAGAAGTAAGCTATCAAACATCCCCCTAAAATGGATATATCTTGAGTACATGTTGCTAAAGGAAAGAAACTAGTCTCAAAAAACTACATAGTGTACAGTTTCAATTATATAACATTCTGGAAAAGTTAAAAATATAGAGATGTTAAAAAATTTCAGTAGAAAATTTCAATTTTTGGTCTAGCAAGTATGGAACTAGGAAGTCATCTCTCCTAACCACACAACAAGAAAAAAACACTGAACAAACTGAAAATCAACAATTCTGCTCAGATCAATCAAAGAACTGAGGCCATAGGGAAAATCACTGGCCCTAAAATTAAAAGACAGACAGGCCAATCCAGAGAAATACACTTATTTGTGCAGAAGTCTAGGAGCAGAAACCCCTACAAGAACTAGTACTGAGATAAGAAAGACTAAACTGTCATCGAAAAATTGCTGGAGGCCCAGTGTGCACAAGTTTGATAGTGGAAATACCAGAGTGGGGCAATTTTAGTGGTTTCCCACAGTTTTATGAGTTTTACCACCAGGAGCTCTACCAGGTTCTTACACTGAAGACTGAGAAAAATTCTCCTCTCTTTTCAGTGAAGGAAGGAAGAGGATCTTAGCCATTTTGAAATGTGCCCAGAACATTCTGTTCTTAACAAGATATGCCCTCAAGAGAAACTATTTTACTAGACTGTAACTCACCTGAGGGAAGGGAAATACCCAACTCTAGCACCCACTAGTCTTTCTGTTTCACCTAAAGGGGAAACAACAAAATGAAACCGAGAAGCGCTTGTGAACACCACAGCCCAGGGGCACAGGCTCTCTAAAAGACTCAGACTTTTAATTATAGATTTATAGAATGCTTCACCTTGATACTATGTCAATAGGGCTTTGCTTTTGTATAATAGCAGAAGAATACAAGTGAAAGAACTGTGCAACTCATATGATATTTAAGAAGTCTCTCGAGAAACCCAAAAGTAAAAGGGGAGATAAAAACAAGGACCCTAGAGGAAATTTTAGCCTCTGACACATAAAATTACAGCAAATGGTAAACACAGACAAATCCCTAGCCAGATAAACTTAAAACCTCACACTAAAGGTCTATTAACCTCAGTTATTTAACCAGTACATCACATCTAGCTTGCATCAAAAAATTACGAAGTATACTAAAAGACAGAAAACACAGTTTGAAAGAGCAGGGCTAGCATCAAAACAGAGTCAGATATAATAGAGATGTTAGAATTATTAGGCTTGGATGCAACAACAATGATTAATATGCTACAACTCTAACAGAAAAATTTGAAAGTATGCAAAAATAGATGGGTAATGTAAACATCTAAACAGACAGATGGAACCTCAAAGAAATAATCAATAAAAATACTAGGAAAAAAATCATAGAAATGAAGAATACCTTTAATAAGTTCTTCAATTCACTGGACATAGCTGGGAAAAGAATCATTGAGCTTCAAGAAATGTCAAAATAAACTTCCAAAACTAAAAAGCAAAGAGAAAAATGAATTAAAAACAAGGAAAACAGACTGAAATATCTAAGCACTGTGGGAAAATTACAAAGTGTATAACATAAGCATAATGGGACTAACAGAAGGGGAAGAAAAGGAGAAGGGGACGGAATACTGAAGAATATCAAGGACAAAGAAATCTTGAAAGAAACCAGAAGACCAAATCACACCAAAGCAAAAACTTACCATACAGGGGTAAAAATAAGAATTACATCGATCTTCTCTTCAGAAACTACAGAAGCAAGAAGAGAGTGGATTAAAATGTTTAAAGTGTTAAAAGAACCACCAATCTAGGAGTCTGTGCACAGTGAAATTATCATTCAAAATTGAATAAGAGGACAAAATAGTGGAATAGGAGTTATCTACCTTCTTCCCCACAAAGAAGATCAATTTTGACAATCATCGATGGACAGGAGTACCTTTGGGGAAGTCTAGCATTACAGCAGAGAAGTTCCAGCACACCGCTGGGGAAAAAATTCAAGCTTGGACACATTGAAGAGGATAAGAACTGTTTTACTTTACCCACATCACCCTTCTCCCAATGCTGCAAAACTCAGTGCCAACAAAGACCTTCTAGGCCTGATTTTTCATGGGGTAAGTGAGAGTGTGTAAGTGAATGCCCAAATCCTCCAACTGTGTTGGATGCTGTCAAAGAAACTTACTTCTTTCTCACCCCATCCAGAATACAGAGGTGTGCTGCATGATTAGGGGTTGGGAAGGGGATAGGATAACAGCAGTCAGGGCTCTTGGAGGGCATCAAAGAGACACAAATCCTACTAAGAACTTAGTGGACGCCTTCTGGAAGCCAGCCCATGAGACACTTGGGAAACCTTGCCTGTAGATCCCACCAAATGGCCCATGGGCATATAACATTATGTGTGCCTCAACCACACACACCTCCACCTTGTGGCTAACTTTCTGCGTCTGCCTCTGAAGGTGGTAAGTGTGAGCCTTTGCAGATAGCACGTGAGCATGTGCAGAAGATAGAACTGACTCTGGGCTTGGGAGAAAGCATGCAAACTTGAGCATTTAGCACCACTCTAGGAAAAGCAAATGGAATGTTTTCATTCCCTGGCCTGTCTTTGTAGGATCAAGAGAAGGGGTACAATCTGAAGAATTGTTTATTCCCACCCTCTCAAGAGGGAATAAGAAGTGTAGAGCAAGCATATGGATAGAAAAGTTCTAAGAAAGCCTCAGAATCTCTACCAGGACTGACAGAAATTATTTCTCTCCTGAAGCCAGACAGGTACACACTATGGACTATTATTCAGCTATGAAAATAAAGAAAGTCTTGCCATTTGTGACAACATGGATGGACCTTGGTGGTATTATGCTAAGTGAAATAAGTCAGACAGAAAAAGACAAATGCTGTATGCTACCAGTTATATGCAGAATCTAAAGAAGCTGAATTTATGGTGACACAGATGGGAACGGTATTTGCCAGCAGCTAGGTGGAGGGTGGGTGTAATGTGAAGATGTTGGTCAACGGGTACAAACTTCTGGTTAAAAAGATAAAGATGTTAAAAGATGAATAAGATAAAAGTTGAATCTAGTTAAAAGATAAATAAGTTTTGGAGATTTAAATTTAAAAATCAAAAATGCTCAACTTCATAAGTCATCAGGGAAATGCAAATTAAAAACCATGTAGTAGATCTACCGGTACTCTCACATGAGTGCTTGGTGAGAGGGTAAAATGGAAGCACTACTTTGAAAAATTATTTATCAGTTTCTTTTAAAGTTAAATATACATTTACTCTTGACAGTAATTCTGTCCACTCCTATGTATTTACCCAAGAGAAACGAGAATATATCCACATAAAACCTTACATGTGAATAGCAAATTTATTCATAATAGTCCTTCACTGGAAACAACTCAAATATCCAGAGAATAGATAAATTGTGGTATGTTCAGACAATGGAATGCTACACAAGAATAAAAATCAACAAACTTCTGATACATACAACAGCATGAATGAATATCAGAAACATTATTTTGTGTCAAAGAATCCAGAAACAAAAGTACATACTGTATGAGTCCATTTGTGTGAAATTCTAGAAAAGGTAAATCTAATAAATGGTGATAGAAAACAGCTCAATGGTGGTCTTGGGCTGAGGGTAGAATGGGACAATTAGAAAAAGTGGGAGGGAACAAGGGAAGTTTTTGGAGTATTGAAAATGTTCTGTATCTTGATTGGGGTGGTGGTCGCATGGGTGTATTTGTCAAAATTTATCAACATTTTATTATATGTAAACTAGAACTCAAAAAATTGATTTAAAAAAATTTATGAGATGCAAGTAAGATAAATACAAAGAAAACATCACCGAGGTATGTTATAGTAAATTGCTAAGCACAATATCAAGGGGAAAATCTCAAAAAAAAAAAAAATCCAAGAAAAGAAACTCGCCTTTGAAAAATCAATAAGATGTAGAGTTGATTTGTCAATGATAATATTGAAAGACAGAAAAAAATTTTAAAAATATATTCAAAGTGCTAAAAGAAAAGAATTGCCAAACTACAGTTACATACCATGCCAAAATATCCTTCAAATTTGAAATTTAATTAGAGATATTATCAGAAAAATAATAAAACATTTGTCATCAGAATTGCTTTAGACTACTAAAGGATTTTTTTTCAAAGATTAAATATCACAAATAGAAGTATAGAGAGCTAGGAGGAATGAGGTGTAACAAATAACTGGAATTAGTAGAAAAATCTAGCCTAATAATAATTTTAAAAACCTAATGGATATATGTGTACATATATGCATGTGTAAATGTGTTTGTATGTATGTTTATGTATGAAAAGTTAAAATTAAAATTTTGGAAAATTAGGGAAAATGAAGTAAAAGTTTTTAATGTCCTTGCATTGTTTAAGAAGTAAAAATTATTCATTTGAATGAGTTTTTGATACAGAAAGTATGTTTAATCTCTAGTGTAATTATTAAAGGATACTAAAAGGGTACTTAACTTCCAAGTTAACAAATGATATAAGTGGACCAATAAAGACGTGCAATCAACTCAAAAAGAGAACACAAAAGAAAATAAAATGTAACAACAGAACAAATAATATGAAATAGTAATATATATGTCACTAATTAAAAATATGACAGTAATTGCATAAATGTAAATGGATTCAAGTCTTCAATTGAGTTTTAAAGGTTGTCAAAATAGTGTGAAAATTAATAAAGGAAAACTCAACTAAAATTGGAATTGGGAAGGCCTGTAGAGGGAGGGCTCACACTGTACCACTTTTCATGAATTACTCTAAAGAGGAAGATGTCAATTACAGACCTCCACAGGGAGAAGTGTTAGTTACAGACCCCAACAGAAAGAGAGGAAGTGTACTCCTGAACAGGAAGTACAACTACTTTACTCCTTCAGCAAGAGGAAGGAAGATTTTCTTCTTTCCTAGCAACAAGCTCAGTCAATTGAAATGCTACAGCTAAGCCAATGAAAAACCACTGTCACCTGAACTCTTACTTTCCTTCAATGAACTTTCATTTTTCTCTTGCTGATGATTTTCTTGTCCCACTCTCCTTTCTATTAAAGCCTTCAATTTTGTATAACCCCTTGAAGTCTCTCTCTGCCAGGAAAGGTGATGCTCAATTCATGAATCATTTAATAAAGCCAATTAAGTCTTTAAATTTACTCAGATTAATTTTATTTTTTAACACTGAATATAATACAGTCAAACTGCATGCTGATTATGGGAACAAGTTTAACACATGAGGATACAAGAGAAACTGAAAAAAAGAAAGGAAACCTATATTGAGCAAAGACTAACCAAAATCAAGTTGATGTTACTGTTTTACTCTCAGATCACATAGATTTTAAGGCAAAAAAGAAAGAGAAGAAGAGAGAAAGAAAAGAAAAGGAAAGAAAGGAAGAAAGGAAGAAAAAGACAGCTGTATAGTAGACATGAAGAGAGAGACTTCCCAAAGAGAAGAAAACACTCTGTCAAGTCCACATGGAATCTCTAATAAATTTACCATACTGTCATCCATAAAAAGGATTACAATATGGTTGATCAACCAAACTGGAGATCTGAGAGTCAAAGGAAGTGCTGTTAATACTTATACTTGGACAAGAGGTACAAAATGCAACTCTCAGGGGAAAATTGGGATGTATGGTTCCCTTCTCTGAAGCAAGTATAAGCAAAATTTGAAAATTCAAGATCATGCCGAATATGTTTCATAACCACAATTAAAATAAGCAAGAAGATAAATATAAAAGAAAACTAAAAATTTTATTGTGCTTGGAAATTAAGGAATATTCTCTCTTCCTAAATAACCCATGTTATAAAGAACAAATAAAGGAAACAAGAAAATAATTTGAGCTGGATCCTAATGAAAATACTATATATGAAAACTTAAATAATTCAGCTAATGTCATGCTTAGAAGTCACTGTATATGTTGAGGGTCCTCAAAATTCCCCTCAGGTTCGGTAATTTGCTAGAAGGATTCATGGGACTCAGCATACTGTACTCATGACTAAGATTTGTTACAGCAAAATAACACAAAGTAAAATCAACAAAGAGAAAAAAATCATAAAGTGAAGTCCAGGAGAAACCAGGTACGATCTTCCAAGAGCCTTCTGAAAGTAAGACACAAGACATATTTCCTCCAGCAATAAGTTGTGACAACTTTTATGAAGTGTCTCCCATGGAAGCTCATCTACGCCTAGGAGTCTAGTTTTCCTTTTTATTATGAAAATATGTGCCTTATTTTTTCTAGTTTTATTGAGACACAGATGACATATAACATTGTGGTGGTCCAAGGTGTACAACATAATGATTTGATATATGTATGTGTTGCAAAAATATTCCCACAATAAGTTTAGGTAACATCAATCACCTCACATAGTTACAATTTTTTTTTCTTGTGATGAGATCTACTTTCTTAGTAACTTTCGATTATACAATACAGTATTGTTAAGTGTAGTTACCATGCTGTACATTACGTTCTTAGAACACACTTATCTTGTAACTGGAAGGTTTTATGTTTTGACCACCTTCGCTCACTTCCCTTACCCACCACCTCTGCCTCTGGCAACCACTAATTTGTTCTCTGTATCTATGAGGGTTTTTTTTCTGGATTCCAATTATAGGTGAGATCATGAAGTATTTGTCTTTCTCTATCTGACTTATTTTACTTAGCATAATTCCCTCGAGGTCCATCCATGTTGTCGCAAAAGGCAAAATTTTCTTCTTTTTTATGGCTGAAGAAAGAATATATATCTATATATATCACATTTTCTTTATTCATGTGTCAATGGACACTAGGGTTGTTTTTGTGTTGCGGTTATTGTAAATTATGTTGCAATGAACAAGGGGGCGTGCAGAATTTTTTTTTAAGATAGTGATTATGTTTCCTTTAGATATATACCCAGAGGTGGAATTGCTGGATCATATGGTCGTATTATTTTAAGTTTTTTGAGGACTTTCCATACTGTTTTCCATAGTGGATGCACCAATTTACATTGCCACCAACAGTGAAAAAGGGTTTCCCTTTCTCCCCATCCTCACCAGCACTTGTCATCTCTTGTGTTCTTGATGACAGCCATCTGAACAGGTGTGAAGTGATAGCTCATTGTGGTTTTGATTTTCATTTACCTGATGATTAGTGATGTTGAATACCTTTTCATGTACCTGTTGGCCATTTGAATGTCGTCTTGGGGAAAATATCTATTCAGTTCCTCTGCTCATTTTTGTAATCAGATTTTTTTCTTTTTTGCTGAATTGTATGAGTTTCTTATATTTAGCTTCTTATTTGATATGTGATTTGTAAATATTTTCTCACATTCTTTAGATTTTTCATTTTATTGATGGTTTCCTTTCTGTGCACAAGCTTTTTAGTTTGCTGTAGTCCTATTTGTTTTCTTTTTGCTTTAGTGTGAGATCCAAAAAAAATCATTGCCAATACCAATGTCAAGAAGCTTATTGTCTATGTTTTCCTCTAGGAGTTTTATGGTTTCGGGTGCTACATATGAGGCTGTAACCCAATTTGATTTTATTTTTGTGTATGGTGTTAGATAGGGGTCCAATTTCATTCTTTTGCATGTGGCTGTCATGTTTTCCCAGCACCATTTATTGAAGAGACTATCCTTTCCTCATTGTATATCATAAATTAATTGACCATATATGCACGGAATTATTTCTAGGCTATTCTGATCCATTGATCTATATGTTAGTTTTTAGGTGAATATCATATTATTTTGATTACTATATCTTTGTGATATAATTTCAAATCAGAAGTGTGATACCTCCTGCTTTGTTCTTTCTTAAAATTGCTTTGGCTACTTGGAGTCTTTCGTGGTTCCACACAAATTTTAAGACTGTTCTATTTCTGTGAAAAATGCCATTGGAATTTTGATAGGGATTACATGGAATCTGTAGACTTGCTTTGGCTAGTGTGGAAATTTTGACAATATTAATTCTTCCACTTTGTTAGCATGGAGTAGCTTTCCATTTCCTCGTGTCGTCTTCAATTTCTTTCATTAATGTCTTATAGTTTTCAGGGTGCAAATGTTTCACCTCCTTGGTTAAATTTATTCCTAGATATTTTATTCTTTTTGATGTAATTATAAATGGGATTGCTTTATTAATTTCTCTTTCTGATAGTTCATTGTCAATCTACAGAAATGCAAGTGACTTTATATATTGATTCATTTATTATTTCTAGCAGTTTTTTAGTTGGATCTTTAGCATTTTCTATATAATATCTATATATAATATGTCTTGTGCAAATAGAGACAATTTGCTACTTCCTTTTTTATTTGGATGCCTTTTATTTATTTTTCTTGCCTAATTGCTCTGGTTAAGACTTCCAGTATTATTTTGAATAAAAGTAGTAAGAATGGACATGCTTATCTTGTTCCTGATCTTAGAGGAAACACTTTCAGCTTTTCACTGTTGAGTATGACGTTAGCTGTGGGCTTCAAGATTTTTAATTAGAGTTCAATTACGTCTGCACTTTTTGTCTAGCACAGACCAAATTTCATACACTCAGAAAGCAATCAGGCATTCAACATGAACCACATTATTTGTTCAAATTTTTAGACACAGTGAAGTGAACCACTCTAATTATTTAGAATAAATTTTTTTTTGAGGAAGATTAGCCCTGAGCTAACTACTGCCAGTCCTCCTCTTTTTTGCTGAGGAAGCCTGGCCGTGAGCTAACATCCGTGCCCATCTTCCTCTACTTTATATGTGGGATGCCTACCACAGCATAGCATGCCAAGCGGTGCCATGTCCGCACCCGAGATTCAAACCGGTGAACCCCAAGCTGCCAAGAAGTGGAACGTGTGAACTTAACCACTGCGCCACCGGGCCAACCCGTAGAATAAATTTTATGTTAGCGTAAGAAACTGTTTTCCAGTCAATCTCCCAGATGCTAGCCAATGATTAATGTAGCATGGAAGTCTTTTTTAAAGACAGGAGTCTCAGTCACAGCATGTTAAGTCTTTTGGCACATTGCTTAAAAGAAAGTCTAAAAACTCAGTGAGCTTAGTAAACGTCTAAAAATTTTAGAAAAAAAACAGCAAATTAAGCATACATGAAAAAGAAACATTAGCAGATAGAGATGAAGAAGAAAACAAAAAAAACAGAGGATCAGTATGGCCAACTCTTAGCTATTTGAAATAATAATAGCAATACACCTACTGCTAGAATTATAAAAAAAAAAAGTGTGATGGTGCGAGAAATGAATATCATGATCAAAATAGGGGAATATTACTAAAAATTCTACATACGTGAGGAAGTTTAGCAGGAATTATCATGAACTACTCTATGTCATTCAAAAAGTTTCTAATAAAAATACTGTTAAAGGAAACAAAAATTGAGATTAGTTCTGTAACTATTAAAAACATTAAATTGGTAATGAAAACCTTTCTAAAAGCAACTCCAGGCCAAGATGGCTCTAATAATTGAATCTACCAAACATTTAAGGAAGAAATAATGCTAATCTTACCATAGGGCAATCTCACTAATGAAGGTAAATGCAAAAATTATAAATAAAATCTTAGGAAGACAAAGTGAGCAATATAGAAAAGGGGTAATAAAGCTAATTTGGGTTCACCCCAGGAATGAAAAATTGGTTTAACTATTGAAAATCACTCTATGTATTTTACCACATTAACAGAAAAAAAGAAAAAATCATATGATCACTTCAACCCATGCAGAAAATGTATTTGATAAAATCTAGCATCCATTTATGATGAAAATTTATTTAAAGTAGAAATACAAGGGGACTTCCTTAATCTAATATTAAGATATATCTGTTAATTAGCCTACAGAAAACTGCACTTAAAGGTGAAATGATGAAAGATTTTTCACTGACATCTAGAATGAGACAAAGATGCCCACTACCTCCACTTTTATTTAATATTGTTCTGGAAGTACCACTCATTGTGATAAGGCAAGAATTAAATAAATAAAAATGATCGTGTTTGAAAAGGAACAAATAAAAGTATCATTTTTACATGTTATGCTTGTGTACATGGAAAATTAAAAACAAATTCGATAAATTATTGGAATTAAGAATTGAGATTAATGAACTTGCTGATATACATATACTTGTTTGTAAACATACTGATAGATAGATGATAGATAGATGGATGGATAGATAGATAATAACCTGAAGAAGACAGCATAGATCCAGTTATTGGGAATGTGGTATAAGTGAAACATGAAACCAAAAGTAAAACTCCATGAAGGAAGAGATAATGGACTCTTTGATTCACTACTGTGTCCTCAGTGTGTAGCACATTGTAGGCACTCAATAAATGTTTGTTGAATGGATGAATGAAAATGCTTAGTGAGTAATCTATGTAACCAAGAGTTCTTGTATGTGCCCTCATAAGTGCTGCATTAGTCAGAGAGCCTTAAGTAAACTTACAGGCAGGGAGTTAATGGCTCCAGAGCTAAAGATTACAGACAATGAAGACAAGGAACCTGAATGGTCATTTAGGAAAAATATCTTAAGCCAATTTGTACCCCTTAGAATTGATATTTAAATATAAGGATAAGTAGTCAATTTACCACTTAATAATTTTCTATTGAAGGCATTAACCAATATTGTTTCTTTATTATATAAATTCAATTACTCTTTATCAATTTAGTTGTTTGGACTCTGCTCACAGGTTGATTAGAATAGATTAAAATGTAAAGAATCCATTTGAAACTTACACTGCAATGACCATGTTGACCAATCTTGACTGACAATTTGATATTTTTTACGGACTGTTGGTTTTGACAACAAATAAAAAATAACATTAAAAAGGCTTACATATTTTAAGAACAAAATATAATTTTTGTACCTTGGACTTAAAGTATAATGCCTGATTAAAGCTGGATCAGAGAAAGTTGTTAAATTTGATTAGCACTTTTATTTGTGGAATTATGGATCTGTTCCTTGTGGTATAATCTCCAGAATTTGTCTGTCAGATTTCATAGGAACATAAAAGTTAATATTTCCTTAAGAAACACGGCCTACCAGGTAGAAGAAATCATAGTATGATGATGCTGTTTGTCATTAATTAGGTATCTAAGAAAAAGTCTTCATCTCTGTTTAAATATGTTAAAAATGTGAACCTAAAAAGTATTATGAGAAATTTTTTCTTCCTCCTCATTTGCATTATTATTTGACTTTAAGAAGTGCTATCAGCTTAATAGCTCCTTTAATATATTATCCAAGATAAATTTTGTTTGTCACATATGGCTCTATTTCATTCGAGACCTTATTAAAATTTAAAATTGTTAAAGTAAAATTCAGACTTCTAGTTGAGGAGTCAGTAAACATACGTACAACCCCTTGTACTAAAAATGATTTCCTTTGCCTAATTTCATTCCCAAAACATTGGAAAATGTCACCGTATCTATTTACTGTTTGCATCAAGAAACTATATTTTAAATCATTAACTTGAATTTAAAGAACAATATAAAATAATGCCTTTGAACATACTACTAGAAATTAGATTAATTCTTTTAGGCCAAATTTAGACCTTCTCATGCTGAGATTTGAACTAGAAAATAAAAAGAGAAAGACTAGTAAGCAGACTTTGATTAAAAATTGGGCAGGTTTTTCAGCTTGGATGTAAGCCAAGAGGCCAACAGCTGTATTCACCCTTCACTGAGCAAGTCACGGCACTGGAGCTTGCAAGCTGAGAAAAGTAGATTGTACAACAGGGAAAGCAAGGAAGAATCATAGCTAATTAGAATTCCTGTAGGCTTTATCAACAGGTCTGAAAAACAGAGTAATTAAGCTATAACTGTGAAAACATGTCACTTTGATGTTTTGGAGATGATACAAACTAGCTTAAAATTACCCACTTCAAAAACAATTACTTAAAATCTTCTTTAAAATGATACATGGAATGTATCTGACTACTGTGATTTTTGTAATTACCGCAATCAAAGTCAAGACTAATTTAATTTTTCAATAAAGAATACCATGGGTTCACTTACTGACTTGCTTTTGTGCAGATGTTTTCTGGACCAAAAAAGAGCAGAAGGAATGATATATATTGATATCTTAATATTTTAAAATATCAAGATCTGTCTGTACATGTGATAGACTGGGCAACTGTCATCTCAGGAATAAATTCGTTTTTAACAGATTTGAAGTCAGATCCTTTTTGTTAGTAGAATTCATCAAAGCAATATATTCATAAATAATTTAATAATTTTTAGAAACTGACAGTGAATTGAATTTAAAAATAAAAGGAAAAAAAAATAAACCCTTCCATAATATACCTCTACTTTTAAGTGCTGTTGCGAGTCTTATTTGATCAACTTGATACGAGAAGAACGACAGAGCTGACATCCTCCTTTTCACTTATGCCTTTGCAGGTTAGGAAAAAACAGCCATGTGACAAAGGCAGAATGTTCATGCTTTTTATTTGTTGGATTAAACTAACTATGTCAGTTTTTAAATTTCTTTTAAAATAAATCTCCCACAGGTTCATACTTGAGTGTGTGTGTGTGTTTTATACATGAAACAAACCAAAAAATAGCTATTAATGGCTTTTGTCAAGAAAGAAAAAATAAAAGTCTTGGTTAAGCCCAAGTGAAGCTTTTGCATTTATTTAGTTTTATTTGTGAAAAGAGTGACTGAGCCTAGTTTTTGCTTTGAAATGCAAGTTATGAATATGAAAATTCAAGTATATTACTGCTATTGAAAAGTACCACCAAAAGTAAGTGTGGTCACTCAAGGTAATGATTACAATTGAAAGTAAAAAATTAGATTTCAACTGAAGTAATAAATGTATCAAATCTTCTATGTCGTGTGTTAACGTAGACTTTGTTTACATGCATAAAAACACTCATGATCCATACAGTCAAATATGAGTTACGAAGGTGTGTTCATTTAAGACTTTCAGAATACCAAGTAGTTCATGTGTAAATTAGGAACATTAAAACAAAAATAATTATTTCCCCAAATTGCCTTTCACCACCCATCAGAGTCATTGAAGCAAATTTGAGCAAGTCTGAATTGTTTATTATAAACTTGCCTTAATTTTAAAGTTTAACTTATTTTAAAACAATATTTATTACTTTATATGGTTACAAAAGTAAGGCAGTCTTATTTGACAATTTCTAGGAAATACCGGGATGTATAAGTAATGAAAGTTATTACGTATAATCTTAATACTAAATTTTCTTCAGACTGCTCCCTCTTCTCTCCCTCACCATCTCTCCATGTGAGTATTCATACACAGAGCTGTGGTCAATATTTGTAAATGACTCATGTGTGCCTGAAAAGAATATGTATCCTCTAAATTTTGGATAGAGAATTCTCTCTCTTTATATAAACAGATTGAGCTTATTCTGTTTAAAACGTCTATATTCTTAGTAATACTTTGTTTTCGATATTTATGTTTTTAAGGGAATTATGTTAAAATTTTTCACTATAGTGTTATAATTGTATCAATTTTTGCTTAAAATTTTTAAGCATGAAAGTATCTAATTGCTCATTCATTTTCTTAGTGGATTTTTCTTCTATCATCATGTAATGCCTCCCTTTTTTCCCTATTAATACTTTTCACCTTTTTTTACACTTTGTCTCATATTAATATTTTTATACCAGCTTTCCTTTGGTTAGTATTTTATATATTTATATATAAATTATGTATATATGAATGAATATAGTATATTATAGTATAAATTATATATATATAATTTACCATTCCTTTTTCTACCTTTCTACTACATTATTACATTTTAGGTGTGTATTATAAATGGCATGTATCTGATTTTTAAAATCCAATCTGTGCCTCTGTCTTTTAATACGTGATTCTACTCTATTTACATTTATCATGTTTATTATATGCTGCTTCACATTTCTACACTATATCTAGTGTTTTCTCTTTTCTTTAAATATTCTTTGCTTCTCTCTCTCTCTTTTTTTTTTTTTTTACTAATTTCCTGCAACTATTTTCTTGGTGTTTGTTCACTATATTTCTATTATTGAAGTTGTAACTCTTAACTATGCTCTTTTTCTTAAAATGTCTCCATTATCAGTGTTTTAATATTCTTTGAACTTGATAAGGAATTGGGGAATACTTTAACTTTTCTCTATCTCACCTCTCATCTTTCCTGCCATTGTATATTATTTTAGTACCACTTTGCTTCTTCCATTAACAAAAAAATGTATATGTATGCATGTGGCTGTGTGAGTTGGAGTATGTATATTTACAGGCATTGTTATTAAAGTTTACCAAATTGTTTCAGAATTTTCTTTGGTTATCATGGCTTTATCAGCCATTCTTTCTTTCAAATTTATCTTTTATTTTTAATTAAGATTATGATAGTTAACAACCTTGTGAAATTACAGTTGTACATTATTATTAGTCATGTTGTAGGTACACCACTTCACCCTTAGTGCCCTCGCCCGACGCCCCCCTTCTCCTGATAACCACCGATCAGTTCTCTTTGTCTATATGTTAACTACCACCTATGAATGGAATCATATAGAGTTCGTCTTTCTCTGTCTGGCTTATTTCACTCAACATAATACCCTCAAAGTCTATCCATGTTGTTGTGAATGGGACGACTTTCTCCTTTTTTATGGCTGAGGAGTATTCCATTGTATATATATATATATATATATATATATATATATATATATATATACACCATATCTTCTTTATCCAATCATCAGTTGCTGGGCACTTAGGTTGGTTCCACATCTTAGCTATTGTGAATAATGCTGCGATGAACATAGGGGTGCATGGGACTTTTGGAATTGCTGATTTCAGGTTCTTAGGATAGATACCCAGTAGTGGGATGGCTGGGTCATAAGGTATTTCTATTCTTAACTTTTTGAGGAATCCCCATACTGTTTTCCATAGTGGCTGCACCAGTTTGCATTCCCACCAACAGTGTATGAGGGTTCCTTTTTCTCCACAACCTCTCCAACATTTGTCACTCTTGGCTTTGGATATTTTTGCCATTCTAACAGGTGTAAGGTGATATCTTAGTGTAGTTTTGATTTGCATTTCCCTGATGATTAGTGATGATGAGCATCTTTTCATGTGTCTATTGGCCATCCGTATATCTTCTTTGGAGAAATGTCTGTTCATGTCCCCTGCCCATTTTTTGATTGGGTTGTTTGATTTTTTGTTGTTGAGCTGTGTGAGTTCTTTATATATTATGGAGATTAACCCTTTGTCAGATAAATAACTTGTAAATATTTTTTCCCAATTAGTGGGCTGTTTTTTTGTTTCAATCCTGTTTTCCCTTGCTTTGAAGAAACTCTTTAGTCTGATGAAGTCCCATTTCTTTCTTCTTTCTATTGTTTCCCTTGTCTGAGGTGTTATGGTGTCCGAAAAGATTCTTTTGAAACTGATGTCAAAGAGTGTACTGCCTATATTCTCTTCTAGGAGACTTATTGTTTCAGGCCTAATCTTTAGGTCTTTGATCCATTTTGAGTTTATTTTTGTGAATGGTGAAAAAGAATCGTCAATTTTCATTCTTTTACATGTGGCTGTCCAGTTTTCCCAGCACCATTTGTTGAAGAGACTTTCTTTTCTCCATTGTAGGCCCTCAGCTCCTTTGTCGAAGATTAGCTGTCCATACATGTGTGGTTTTATTTCTGGGCTTTCAATTCTGTTCCATTGATCTGTGCACCTGCTTTTGTACCAGTGCCATGCTGTTTTGATTACTGTACCTTTGTAGTATGCTTTGAAGTCAGGGATTGTGATGCCTCCAGCTTTGTTCTTCTTTCTCAGGATTGCTTTAGCAATTCGGGGTCTTTTGTTGCCCCATATGAATTTTAGGATTCTTTGCTCAATTTCTGTAAAGAACGTCATTGGGATTCTGATTGGGATAGCATTGAATCTGTAGATCGCTTTAGGTAGTATGGACATTTTAACTATGTTTATTCTTCCAGTCCATGTGCATGGAATGTCTTTCAAATTTATCTTTTTTACTGAAATACATTCTTCCATAATTTTTCACTGAGATATGAAATTCTACTTAGTTCACTTCACTATTAAATGATACTCTGTGTAGATATCAAATATGGGTTAGCAATAATTTTCTCTCTGCACTTGATACCAGCCTCTATATCAGTTCCCCTACATTAAACTCAGCATATATGGGGTCAAAACCAGAGCACTCATTCGCTGCTTACTCCATGGCTTCCTGGCTCCAGAATCCACTATCTGCCATGGAGACAAACAGCCAAGGGCACTCACCTGCAAATTCCCTTATTATCCTCCTTCCTGTAAGCAGCCTCCCAAGGCCAGATGCAGGTTGGTGGGAAATCTTGGATCAGCAAGGACATGGACTCTCCCCACCATGCCCTGCTACAAGCAGACACATTCCTTACAACCTTTAAAACCCTTTACCTCCCATCTTTCCGGGAGACGAGACAAAACTAATGTGAGGGCTCACTCTTGGGCTGACGTCAACCAAAATGAAAACCCTTTCCTTGTCATAAGCCTGGGGTTCCAGTTTTTATTTGGCCCCTCTTGTGTGGAGGGTAAGGAACCTCTGTTTGTAGCCAGTTAACACACTGAGATATTACTCCATTGTCTTCAGGCACCTATTATTTATGATAAGAAGTCTGATGTTCATTATGCTAGTTTATATAGTGGTCAATCTAGTATTGTTCCTTTGTAGATATTCTATGCAAATATTCTATCTTGTCTTGGTAATTTTTAAAAATAAGTTCTTTATCCTGGAATTCTTCTAAATATGGATTCATTTTTATATATCATACTCAGGCCATTACCTCCCAGTCTTTCTTTTACTTAAAACATTTATTTTATTTTTATTGAAATAAAATTTATATACTGTCAAATGAACAGATTTTAACCATAAAAATTGGCGAGCTTTTGCAAATGTGACCAGCAGAACCTCCTGAAAATACAGAACATTTCAATAACTCCAGAAAATTCCCTCATGTCCCTTCTATTCTATCCTCACCCACCCATATAAAAGCACTGTTCTAATTACTATCACCCTAAATTAGTTCGCCTATTCTAGCACTTTATATAGATGGAATAATAGAATATCTGCGATTATGTACCCAGCTTTTTTAGTTCAGCGTAATGTCTGTGAGATGCATCCATCTGTTGTACATATTAGTAGTTTATCATTGTGTTGTTTCTGTTGAGTAATATTTCATTGTATAAAAATACCACAATTTGCCATTCCATTTTCAAGAGTGAGCATTTGGATTGTTTGAAATGTTTTCCTACCGTGAATAAAGTTTTTAAAAAATGCTTTATAACTCTTTCAATAAGCATGTGTTTTTATTTATCTTGAGCAAATTCCCAGAAATGGAATTGCCACATCATATACTAGGTATAGGTTTTAAATTTTTAAGACTATTGCAAATCCATTTTCTCAAAGTGGCTAAGCCACTTTACATTCCCCCCAGTGATATGTGAGAATTAGATTGCTCCATATCCCCAAGAGCATTTGGTATGCTGTTCTGTCTTCTTGTTTTCATTATTCCATTATTCTGATAGGTGAGTGTTTTATTTTGGATTTAATTTTCGTTTCCCTGAGTAACTAAAGGTGTTGAACAATTTTTCCTGTGCTTATTAGGTATTCATATATTGCCTGTGTCTTTTCAATTATTTTGCCCATTTTTATTGGTTTGTCTTTTTTATTATTGAGTTGTAAGAATTTCTCTCTTTGTATGGGCACAACACTCACACACATTCTATAAACAAATCTATTTGTGATTTGCCTTTTCATTTTCTTACCAGTGACTTTTGATGATTATAATTTATCAATTTTTCTTCATAGTTATTGCTTTTTATGCCCTGTGTAAGAAACTTTGGTCTACCCCAAGGTACCAAAAATGTACTCCTATGTATTCCTCTAGAAGAGTAATAGTTCTACTTTTAGGTTTCACGATAGGATCCCTCTTGAATTATTTTTGCATGTGTTGTGAGGAAAGGCACTACATTCATTTTTTTCCAAGTGATTATTAATTGATTCCATCACAACTTTTGAAAAGGCTGCCCTTTCCCCTGTGAATACTTTTTGCACATTTGTTGAATATGAATATGAATTGACTGTAAATGTGCAAATATATTTCTGGATTCTATTATATCCCAATAATATTGCCTGTTCTTACCCCTATATCGCATTTTCTTGATTAAAATAGCCACATGAGGACTGCTTCATCAAATAATTGAAAGCTATTAAATAAAAATGGAAGTATTAATATACAATCATGTGATTTGCTGGAAATGCATAAGCTAGAATCCCTCTAAATAAAAAGGCAAAACAATAAGAATGCTAACTATATTAGAAGACATTTATGACCATTAAACTTAGAATAAAAAGACAAGAATGCGCATAATAACCAATTATTTATCATTGTTCTGGACATTGGTCAATGTACAATAAGTGGAAAACAGAGAAAAAGACATAATTCTTAGATAGCTGTCTTTCTCTCCCTGTTGAAGAGCAAGACATATATTTGAATAAAGGATTTGAATGAAAAATATATAAATATTTGTGCTTAGAAAACCTAAGATTAATAACTAAACAAAATGAGAATAAGGGATCTTATCAAGCTGTCTAGATATAATATTAGTATACAAAAATCAATAACCTCTCTACAAACCAGTAATCAAATGTTATAAAATATGTTAAAAAATCTTATTTACAATAGAAATAAAAACACTAAGTATCTAAGAAATTTTAAATAATAAGTATGCAGAACTTAATGAAAGAAAATAATGGAAGATGGTTTCATACTTACAAGGAAATAATTGTGTGGATTGTATGGCATGCTAAATACTTTTCTTAAAATGATTTTGCTAATGTCTGCAATTAGTAAATATACCAATTAGGGATTAGTTTCTAGCTTGTTTAAAACTATAATCATTTGCTGTGTGAACGAAGTTCTCCCATACTTACTACAGACATGTGTGCTACCTGAACAGTTATAATGTGCAAGCGTACCTACAGTTCTTTGTATACCATCCATGTCGAATTTCTTATGAGGGTCCTTGGGTCAATGTAAGCTTTCACATAATGAGAGTTGTGTGAAATCAGGGAACATGATGACTCATAATACTATAAATTTTGAAAAATTTTAAAACATAAACTATTTCTGATAAATATATGTCGGTGTAACAAAATGTACATAATGTATACTTACTGTAAGTTATCAATTGAATTGTGTCCCTACCTCCAATTCATACGTTGAACTTCTAACCCCCAGTACTTCAGAATGTGACCTTATTTGAAAATAGAATCTTTGCAGATGTATTTAGTTAAGATGAGCTCGATAGGGTGAGCCCTAGTTCAGTATGACTGGCATTCTTATAAAAAGAGGATATTTGGTCACAGAGACAGACATAGACACTTACAGAAGGAAGATGGTGTGAAGAGACACAGGGAGAAGACGGCCATCTACAAGCCAGGGAAAGAGGCCTGGGACGGATCCTTTCCTCATAGCTCTCAGAAGGAACCAAGCTGGCAGATACCATGATTTCATACTTCTGCCCTCCAGAACTATGAGACAATAAATTTTTGTTGTTTAAGCCACCCAGTTTGTCATACTTTGTTATAGCAGCCTTGACAGACTAATACATACAGCATAAAATTAAAACATGTGCTTATAGAATATACAATGTTTCAAAATGTTCTCTTCATGAGTGACTACAAATGCAGTAAATCTACAATGATGTTAGGACTACAAGAGAGCAAATTCAGTTAGAAGGACAACAAAAGCACAGGAGAACAGTCGAGAGTAGCAGGGGGTGCCAGAGGACTCTGACTCACAGACTGGAATGGGGCAGAGTCTGAGAGATATGTATCCCTAAGGTGAAGGCATAATGGTGTTCAGAGAACCTGACATACCTAGCTTCAGCTAATGATGTCTCGTTCATTTGAGTCTGGTTTATAGATCAAACCCTTGGGACTTCTGCCTCACAATATTCTGATAGCAGTGAAAGATCAAAGTTAACACACTGAGAAACTCTTCTTATATAGTTTCTCTGGGCTATCTTCATTCAGCTTCCACTCATTTCCTGGAAGCCCATAAAACTTACTTAAGATTACTATAGGGCAGAAAAGTTTAATTTCTGAGCTAATTCATTCTTCTTTATTTTATAAGATGTTGAGTTCTCTCTAGTCCTTTCATTCTAAACCCCTTCACTAGATTCCACTTCTCATTGGATAAATTCAAAATGGCTCACATTACTCTAAATAGTTTGGCCCTTGCCTACCTCCTCACTCACATCTTATCTCACACTCCTGTTCATTTTCTGCATTCCAGCCACTCTGGCATCATTTCTGTGTCTTTTACTCACTCTGCTTCCTCCCATGCAGGGCTTCTCATCTCCTTTCCCCCTTCCCCTCCTATTCATGCTGCACCTTTCAACTCAGGTATCATTTTCTCAGGGAAACATTTTCGTATCCCCCTAATGAGGTCAATTTGATCCCCATATTTGATCTCCTGGCACCATATCCCTCTTCTTTATGTAACATCCATTAAATTTTGGTTAAAAGGTACAAACTTCCAGTTAAAATAAATAAGTACTTGGGATATAATTTACAGCATGATGACTATAGTTAACACTACTGTATAATATATTTGAAAGTTGCTAAGAGAGTAAATCTTAAAGTTTTCATCACACAGAAAATTTTTTTTTGTATGACATGTTAACCAGACTTATTGTGGTAATCATTTCACACTATACATAAGTCATTATACTCTACTCCTTAAATTTACACAGTGCTGTGTGTCAATTATATCTCAATAAAGCTGAAGGAGAAAATAATTCCAAAAGAATAATAAAATTTATCATTATCATCTATTGAAGATTTTGATTTTTTGCATAATATCCGTTTCATTCACCAGACTATAAAAACCCATGACAGGAAGCATATCTGCTTTTATTCACCGTTGCAAGTCAGGTATTCACCATAGAGCTTTTGTGTATTCATAGTTTAAGAAGTTTTTTTTTTTTTTTAATAAACATACTTGTAACTATGTAACCTCCTTTTTGGAAAGTGTATCCTTTTTGCATTCATATTTCGTGGAAATTATAAAGTCTGAGAATTCAGCTCTTATCAGGCTGATTTATTTTTTGAATCATTAAATCAAGTATCATGAAATTATAAAACTTTCAAGCCAGAAGTATCTTTAGATGCAATCCAGTGCGGTGGATTTCAAACTTTATGGACTTGCCTCAGGGACTACTGGAAGGAGTTGTGAAGAAAACTCTGTTAAAGTGAAGCTTTGAAACTCCAACCTTGGGAACGCCAACAACTCTATTTTCATCTGTTTTTTGTATTGGAATTCCATGTACTTTTTCTTTAAATAAAAAAATAATTTTCTAGTGCTAAAATTTTTTTTAAAATGCTGATCTATTTCAACTCCCTTCACTTTAATTGTAAAAAAAATTGATAGTGAGGCTAAATTACTTTAATAAGGACACCCAACTAGTTAGTGCCAGAGCTAGAAGTAGAACACAGATAATATGACTCCCAGCAATTTCAGGCTGGCTACTTTACCCAGCAATGGATTAATATTTCATTCTTAAGCCAACCTTATTTTGTTTCTTAACAAGATAAGTTAAGTTGCATGTGAACTTGATTCATTTAAATTAACTAATCATGGATCCTCTTGCTTTCAACCAACCAACAAGACCTGTGGAACTACGTGTATGGCCCTGAGTTTTGGGATGCATCTTGGTAAAGCAAAAGGAGTATAAACTTTTGTCTCCAACAGAAGTAGGTGGGTTTGAGTCACAATTCTACCACTTACTAGCTGTATGATTTACGCACAATAGTTAAACTCTTCAAGCTTTATCTTATTTATCTTGAAAATGAGAATAATATCATCTTCTAAATGGAGTTGCTAGGAGGATTAAATTAAATGTACAAAAGGGCCTAGTGCAGTGTCCAGTACAGAGTTGGCTGTCAATAAATATGTTTCCTTTTTACTTCTCCTTTCCTGCCTCTTCTGTGTTTGTATTTACATGAGTTTATAGATCTATGGTTTATAAATATATCTATACTTATCAAACTTAAACATGTGTTTTGTCTACATACAAGTAATTTGGATCCATCAATAGATAACAATGTGTAGGGAATTCTGTGAGATTATTTTGATTGTTAATCTTTCACATTTCACAATTAAGGCCTATACTGATTGCTACTTCCCTTGTACAACACTTATAATTATCTTAAGCTAACAAATGAGTATTCTTCACAATACAAATATGACTAGAATTCTACTTTGTACATTGATAATTAGATTACCTGTCTTGTGAATGTTACCCCTACTCAGTTTTATTTCTGTGCTATAATTTTGCGTGAAAATAGATACACTTGAGTGAGAAATGAAGAAACTTTAAAAGAAAAAACAGCTTTTTTTATAACCTATCTCAATTTATTCTGAATTCTTGTTATGCTTTCTTTCTATTCTACCTGTGCTGCAAAAATAATCCTAATTTTAAAATAAATAATATACATATAATATTGTTGACATTCTCCACACTTACGCTCACGTATCGGCAGGTATTATGTATCAATTAATAACTAAGAAATAACAAAACAACTGCCCAGTTTTCATGCTGGAAAACAAAGGTTGCAATTCTTACCCTCTGGTGTCATCTATTGGTTAGATGTTAAAATTACAAATACTATTTTATGTGACTATTCTCTAAAGTAGCTGCCTTCTCATTTTTACTCTCCTATGGTAATACTGCTTAATTGCATTGTTTTAAATTAAGGTTGTTTAACTTACTTATTATTGAATATTTAATAGGCTGCCCAAGTCTCTGGCCTCAGATGATGATATTATTCAGTAATGAATTTTTCCATTGAGAGTAAAATTGTATTAAAAATTTGAAGCAACTGAAAACTGCCAGACATTACATAGAGTTCTCATTTCACTCTCCATTATCATATAGTAAAATGCAATCCAAATTAAGTAATGTATCTTTAATTACTAGGTGAAAATATCATAAAATATACCTACTTTGAATTTCTGTATTAGTGCCCTTTTGCATGTTAAAACATCTCTGTTTTATGCACTTCTCAATTTAAATCAAAAGAAACTCCTTGAGATCATAGTGAAGCCAAAATTAATAATAAAAAAGAATCACACATTTCACACGTTGAAATTGTTGGTTGCAAATACTTCAGTATATCAATAGTTTTCTGGTACTAGAAAAACTCATCAGAAAAACAAACACTTTTCAAGAAATGCTTTTGAAGAGACTGAGTATGAATGATAGATCTGTTTATCATGCTCTTTTCATTTTCCTTTTTATGGAGCTTCAGAGAAAAGCTACAGTATATAGAAATTGAATATGAAAAATTGTTGCAGATGACGTATTTCAGGAAGCCAGATAGATCGCTATGTTTGCTATGTGGCTCAAGAATTACTGTTATTAGTTATCCTGCAATAAAATTCCATTTTCTCTAGCATTTACAATATACTGCTCTATGCTTTGTATTCAGTATTCAGAATTTCAAGTTCCTTGTTTTGAAAACTTAAGGCTCTTCAAAATATAACACTGGTCCAACAGATGAATTAATCAAGTGGTAAGCTCTGGATGAAGGTAGATCCCAAACCTAGTTCTCTTATTTCCTTGTACTGATATTATATGATTTCACAGCCACTCTTAATGAAACTGAAAAATATAAGGTAGACTTTCCCTTGCAAAAAGAGTTCTTAGTCATTTAATTCTCATTAAATTCCTTTATTTTAGAGTCAGTTATCACTTATTGCAATTATGTTACTTGGTTGAGATAATATATTGTGTCATCAGGTCTAAAAAGCTGGTTACATTACCATGGGTTGCTTGACTAATTAACATATAGACAAGATTCTATTAAAAAACAGATATGTTGTAGGGAAATAATCATTGGACTGTGGATAAGCTCAGTGAGGCCTAGTTCTTTTATCTATTCATTTTAAAATACAGGTATAACTATTTCAAATTTACTCTCTAATTTTCTTTCTATCGCTTCTCGGCCTTTTGGCCAAGATCAAGTGTAATTTTCTCTCTCTGTCCCAATTGGCTAGTGCTTCAGTTACTGTTCATTTGATATCTTGCTTTAGAGCAGTATATATTTTGTGAGGTTATTGACTATGGCTTTGCAATGTAATTCTGGCATTAACTACTTGGAGTTAGGTCAAATTTCAAGGTTAAAGACATAGACCTTCACAAGACTCCTCTCACTTCACACACACCAGCCACAAGCTCCAGTGTTCCCAGCTTCCTTGAACTTCTGACAAACAGGCTACAAATTCAAGGGTTCCATTACCCTCTCAGGTCTGATAATTTGCTAGAATGAATCACAGAACTCAGGAAAGTACTATCATTAGTATTACAGTCTTATTATAAAGAATACAAATCAGGACCAGTGAAATGAAGAGACACATAGGATGAGGTCTGGGAGGGTCCCAAATGCAAAGCTTCTGTGTCCTCAGAATGTGTCACCCTCCTGGTACATACATATGTATCACCAACTTAGTTTTTATTGTATTATTACATTTATTACATTTATTGTATTATTTTATTTACTGCTTGAATTATTGGTTATGTGATTGAACTTAATCTCCAGCCTTTTCTTTCTGGAGTTTGGGAGGTCAGAAGGAGATATCACATGGTTCAAAGTCCCTGTCCTCTAGTCATATGATTGGTCTTTCTGGTATGGACTGCCCCCATTCTAAAACTGTCTAGGAGCCCAGAATGAGTGACTTCACCAGGATAAACACAAATGTGGTTTGAGGAGCCCACCAAGAATAACAAAGATGTTCCTATAACTCAGGAAATTCCAAAGATTAGAAGTTCCCTTTCAGGAACCAGGGAAAAGGATGAGACAAATTCTTTATTATAAAACAGATTTCATTGTTTATGTTTTCCTATACATGACACAACATGGTATAGTTATGGAAAACTGCCTTTGAATCACGATATCTGTGTTCTCTTTTTTTAAAAATTATTTTACTGGGGTCACAATGGTTTATAACATTGTATGATTTCAGGTGTACATTATTATTTATCAGTTTCTGGATAGACTACATCATGCCCACTCCCAAAATAGTATAGTTTTTATCCATCACCATACATATGTGCCCCTTTATTCCTTTCATTCACCCCCCACCCCGCTTCCCCTCTGGTAACCACTAATCTTTTCTGTTTGTCCATGTGTTTATCTCCCACATACGAGTGAAATCATATGGTACTTGCCTATCTCTGTCTGACTTATTTCACTTGATGCAATCAAGGTCCACCCATATTGTTGCAAATGGGACAATTTTGTCTTGTTTTATAGCTGAGCAGTATTCCATCATATATATATATACACCATTTCTTTATCCATTCACCAGTCAATGGACACTTGGGTTGCTTCCACATTTTGCCTATTGTGAATAATGCTGCAATGAACATAGGGGTGCATAAATCTCTTTGAATTGTTGATTTCAAGTTCTTTGGATAAATACCCAGTAGTGTGGTAGCTGGATCATATAGTATTTCTATTTTTAATTTTTGAGAAATCTCTGTGCTGTTACCCATAGTGGCTGCACGAGTTTGCATTCCCACCAGCAGAGTATGAGGGTTCCTTTTCTCCACATCTCTCCAACATTTATTTTTTGTCTTGGTAATTATAGCCATTCTGAGAGGTATAAGGTGATATCTCATTGTAGTTTTCATTTGCATTTCCCTAAAGATTAGTGATGTTGAACATCTTTTCAGGTGTCTGTTGACCATGTGTATATCTTCTTTGGAAAAATGTCTGTTCATATCCTCTGCCCATTTACTGGTCAGGTTGTTTGTTTTTTGTTGTTGTTGAATTGTATGAGATCTTTCTATATTTGAAGATTAACCCCTTGTCAGATATATGATTTGCAAGTATTTTCTCCCAGTTGGTGGGTTATCATTTTGTTTTGTTCCTGGTTTCCTTTGCCTTGCAGAAGCTTTTTAGTCTGATGTAGACCCATTTGTTTATTTTTCCTTTTGTTTCCGTTGCCTGAGTAGACATGTAGTCAAAACCATGCTGCTAAGACCAGTGTCAAAGAGGGTACTGCCTATATTTTCTTCTAGGAGTTCTATGGTTTCAGGTCTTAGATTCAAGTCTTTACTACATTTTGAGTTAATTTTTGTGTATGTGTAAGATAATGGTCTACTTTCATTCTTTTGCATGTGCCTGTCCAGTTTTCCCAACGTCATTTATTGAAAAGATTTTCCCCTCTCCATTGTATGTTCTTAGCTCCTTTCTCAAAGATCAGCTGTCCATAGAAGTTTTCCTTCTGGGCTTTCAATTCTGTTCCATTGATCTGTGTGTCTGCTTTTGCACCAGAACTATGTTGTTTTGATTACTATAGCTTTGTGCTATATTTTGAAGTCAGGGATTGTGATGCCTCCAGCTTTTTTCTTTTCACTATTCAGAGTGTTTTCTTGTTCCAAATAAATTTTAGGATTCTTTTTTCTATTTCAATGACATTAGGATTCAGATTGGGATTGCATCGAATGTGTAGACAGCTTTAGGTAATATGGACATTTTTCCTTTTTTTATGTATGCTTTTTTTAGTGAGGAAGATTGGCCATGAGCTATCATCTGTTGCCAATTTTCCTCTCTTTTTTTCTCCTCCCCAAAGCCCCAGTACATAGTTGTATATCCTAGTTGTAGGTCCTTCTAGTTCATCTATATGACATATCACCTCAGCACAGCTTGATGAGCAGTGTGTATGTCCGCCTCCAGAATCTGAACCAGTGAATCCCAGGCCACCAAAGTAGAGTGTGCAAACTTAATCACTACACTATTGGGCTGGCCCCTGGACATTTTAACTATGTTTATTTGTCCAATCCATGAGCATGGAATATCTTTCCATTCCTTTGTCCTCTTTGATTTCTTTCAATAATGTCTTATAGTTGTCAGATACAGATCTTTCACCTCTTTGGTTAAATTTGTTCCTAGATATTTTATTCTTTTTGTTGTCATTGTAAATGGGATTGTTTCTTGACTTCTCTTTCTGCTAGTTTGTTATTAGCATATAGAAATGCAACCGATTTTTGTAAGTTGATTTTGCACCCTGCAACTTTGCTGTAGATGTTGATTTTTTGTAATAGTTTTCTGGTGGATTCTTTAGGGTTTTCTATACACAGAATTGTGTGGTCCACAAACAGTGAAAAGTTCACTTCTTCCTTTCTAATTTGGATACCTATTTATTTCTTTTTCTTGCCCAAATTCTCTGGACAAAATCTCCGGTACTATGTTGAATAAGAGTGGTGAGAGTGGGTACCTTTATGTGGTTCCTGTTCTCAGAGGGATGGCTTTCGGTTTTTCCCCATTATGTATGATGTTGTTGTCCATTTGTCATATATTGCCTTTATTTTGTTGAGGTACTTTCTTTCTATACCCATTTTATTGAGAGTTTTCATCATAAATGGATGTTGGATCCTGTTAAATGCTTTCTCTGTATCTATTGAGATGATCAAGTGATTTTTGTTCCTCATTTTGTTAATGTGGTGTGTCATAATGATTGACTTGTGGATGTTGAATCATCCTTGGATCCCTGGTATAAATTCCACTTGATCCTGGTGTATGATCCTTTTAATTTATTGCTGTATTCAGTTTGCCAATATTTTGTTGAGGATTTTTGCATCTATATTCATTAGCACTATTGTCCTGTAATTTTCTTTCTTTGTGCTGTCCTGGTCTAGTCTTCATATCATGGTGATGTTCGCCTTATAGAATGAGTTGGGAAGTCTTCCCTCTTCTTCAGTTTTTGGAATAGTTTGAGAAGGAGAGGTATTAAATCTTCTTTGAATGTTTGGTAGAATTCTCCAGAGAAACCATCTGGTCCTGGACTTTTGTTTTTTGGGAGGTTTTTAATTACTGTTTCAATCTCATTATTTGAGATTGGTCTATTCACATTCTCTATTTCTTCTTGATTCACTTTTGGGAGGTCGTATGAGTCTAAGAATTTATCCATTTCTTCTAGATTATCCAATTTGTTGGCATATTGTTTTTCATAGTGTTCTCTTAAACCCCTTTGTATTTCTGTGGTATCCAGTAATTTCTCCTCTTTCATTTCTAGTTTTATTTACTTGAGTTTTCTTTATTTTTTTCTCAGCGACTCTGGCTAAGGGTTTGTCAATTTTGTTTATCTTCTCAAAGATGCAGCTCTTAGTTTCATTGATCCTTTCTACTGACTTTTTATGGTCTCTATTTCAATTATTTCCACTCTAATTTTTATTATTTCTATCCTTCTGCTGACTTTGGGCTTTGTTTGTTCTTTTTCTAGCTCTGTTAGATGTAGTTTAAGATTACTTATTTGATATTTTTCTTGTTTGTTGAGGTGGGCCTCTATTGCTATGAATTTCCCTCTTAGAACAGCTTTTGCTGCATCCCATAAGAGTGGGTATGATGTATTTTCTTTTTCATTTGTCTCCAGATATTTTTGATTTCTCCTTTGATTTCTTCATTGGCCCAATCATTATTCAGTAGCTTGTTTTTTCATCTCCACATATTTGTGCTGTTCTCAGCTTTTTTCTTGTAGTTGATTTCTAGTTTCATAGCACTGTGCTCAGAAGAGATGCTTGATATGACTGCAATCTTTTTAAATTTATTGAGGCTTTCTTTGTTTCCCAACATATGGTCTATCATTGAGAATGTTCCATGTGCACTTGAGAAGAATATGTATTCTGCTGTTTTTGGATGGAATGTTCTCTCTATATATTAAATCCGGCTGATCTAGTTTTTCATTTAATTCCAATATTTCCTTGTTCACTTTCTGTCTGGATGTCCTATCCATTGATGTAAGTGGCATGTTGAGGTCCCCTAATGTTATTGTTTGCTGTTAATTTCTCCATTAAGATCTGTTAATAGTTGCTTTATATACTTTAGTGCTTCTGCATATATATTCATAAGTGTTTTTTCCTCTTGGGGAATATCCCTTTTATCATTATATACTGCCCCTCTTTGTCTCTCATTTCCTTTTATCTTGAAGTCTGCTTTGTCTGAGATAAGTATGACAGCACTTGTTTTCTTTTGCTTTCCATTTACTTAGAGTATCATCTTCCATCCCATCACTCTGAGCCTATGTTTGTCTTTAGACCTGAGAAGTATTTCCTGGAGGCAGCATATTGTTGGGTCTTGTTTTTTTAATCCATTCAGCCTCTGTGTCTTTTGATTGGAGAATTCAATCCATTTACATTTAGAGTGATTATTGATATATGAAGGCTTAATACTGCCATTTTATCTCTTGTTTTCTTGCTGTTTTATATTTCCTTTGTTTCTCTTCCCTTGTATTTCTGACTGCCATTTCAGTTTGGTGGTTTTCTGTGATCGTTTTCTCTTTATTTATGATTTGTGTTTCTGCTCTGATTCTTTGTTTAGTGGTTACCATGAGGTTCATATAAAAGATCTTGTAGATAAGATAGTCCATTTTCTGATAGCCTCTTATCTCCATTAGCCTGAGCAGGTTCCACCCCTCTCATCTTCCCCTTCTAAATTATTGTTGTCACAAATTATTTTGTTTTGTGTTGTGAGTTTATGACTAAAATGAAGTGTTTATAGTTATTTTTGATGCTATCCTTCCCTTTATCTTTTATGTTATAATCAAGTGTTTGCTAATCAGTTCTGATTGAGAGCTGCAATTTTCTGATCTCGTCTATTTATCTCTTTGCTCAAGTCTTTGTAAACCTTTGCCTTTTTGTTACAAGTATGAGGTCATCCTTGATCGTTTCTTGTAAGGGAAGTCTAGTGGCAATGAACCCCCTCTGCTTTTGTTTATCTGGGAAAGCTTTTATTTCCCCATCATATCTGAAAGATGGTTTTGCTGAATAGCATATTCTTGGCTGAAAATTTTTGTCTTTCAGTATTGAATATATGTTTCCAATCTCTCCTAGCCTATAAGGTTTCTGCTGATAAATCCACTGAAAGCTTTATATGGTTCCTTTGTAGATTATTCTCTTCTGCTTCGCTGCTGTTAATACTTTTTCTTTGTCATTGACTTTTGCCATTTTACTTTTATATGCCTTGGGGAAGGCCTTTTCTCACTGGTGTGATTGGGAGTTCTATTGGCTTCACGTATTTGTAAGTCCAGTCCTTTCCCCAGGATTGGGAAGTTTTCAGCTACTATTTCTTTGAACAAGCTCTCTGCTCCCTTCTCCCTTTTGAATACCTACAATCCTTATGTTTCATTTCATGATTAAGTTGGATATTTCTCAAAGAATTTCTTCCTTTTTTAAAAATCTTTGTTCTTTCTCTTCTTCCAGCTGAAGCAGTTCTATATTTATGCCCTCTAAATCACTAATTCTGTTCTCCATAAAGTCAGCTCTGTTTTTTAAGGTTTCTAGATTTTTCTTTTATCTCATTCATTGTGATCTTCATTTCCAAAATTTCTGTTTCTTTTTCTTTTGGAGTTTCAATCTCTTTGGTGAAGTATTCTTTTGACCCATTAATTTTATTCCTGAGTTCATTTAACTGTCTTTCTGAGTTTTCTTGTAACTTGTTGAGTTTCTTTTGACAATTATTTTGAATTCTCATTTAGATTGTAAATTTCTGTGACTTCACGATTTGTTTCTGGAGACTTGTCATTTTCCTTCTGCTCTTGTTACTGACTTTTTCACGGTTTTTGATGAACTGATCCTTTGCTGAGGCATTTGTAGTAGTGTCAGGTCGAAGATTCTCCCTGCCACCTTTTGTGTGGACAGGAGCAGTTCTTTCTGAACTCACCATGTCTGCTGGAAGTTGTGCCAATAGGGCTTATCTGATTTTACTGCTGGCCACAGCTGCTTGGTGGGTCACACATGCACACACTGATGCTCTGATGTGGAATTGCTGCCTTGGCAGGGGACTGGTTGAGCTGGTGTGCTAGGCAGAGGTGGGCACTTTCATGCTTGCGTGCCTGCTCTGTGCTCATTGGTAGTTCGACTGGGCTGCTGCACTTGGTGAGGGAGCCCATGCAGTGGCCGAGCTGCACCACTTGGTGTGGAGCATTCCTGCAGACTAGGCTCCAACTCTGAAAGTGAAAGCATTCACATGCAGGCCTGCCTGCTCTGCCTCCTCTTACAGTTAGGCACTGGCTGCTATGTGAGAACCTGTGACCTAGATCACTGCCACTGGGGTAGGAGAGTGGATCCACTCACCCTCTTCCACTGCTTCCGGGGTTCCAGTACCCCCACTTTCAGAAGTATGGATGTGTGGATCTCTCAGATGTCCTTTTGTGCTTTGTAAGGAATCCTCTTAGTTAATGAATGTCTGTTTGGTTGTAGTTCAGAGGGGATAGACTAAGGGAACAACATCTACTTCCAAGATATCTGTGTCTTATTTCACTGTTTTATAAACTATTTCACTGTTCTATAGGCTGGTTCTGGAGACTAGGATTGATTTAAGATTTTACCTGATATTCTCAGTATTAAGATGAAGGCTTTGACCTCAACCTAAATGTTATCCAAATTCCTAGTTCAAATTTTTCTTGCTCCATAAAACTTTTCCTAATAATGCTACACAAAGCTAACCTTTTACTCCTCCACTCTACCAGAGTTCTTTATTTTAGCTCTAATATAATTACGATATGTGAAAAATTACTTATAATTGGATTAGTTACACGAACATATATTTTTCTTCACCAATTTATGAAATATGGGTAGCTCATATTCCCAATATGTAGCACAATGCTGTATATATTAGAATTATTCAATAAATATTTGATAAACCCAGGGTATGTTCATGCATCCTGTCTCTGAATAAAAAGTAAACATAAAAAGTAAAATTACTGTTGTAAAAACACAAGTATCTATACACATGCTCATGTTTAAAGAAGCATTTAACAGTTAAACTTTCAGCAAATTTACAAAAACACTATATTGACTAATTACTTTTGTTTTATCATGCCTAAGAGTATATAGGGCCAAATAAAAGAAACATGGTATCCACTGTGATAAACAGATGATCATATTGATGATTCAACAGGTGAATGAGACATTTAAAGAATGAGATTTATAGAAAAAAATTAATTATTTTATAAAAACAACACAAATGTGCACAAAAATACATAAAAAATATTTTAAAATTTGTATCAAATATACTTGAATAATTTGAGAGACATATGTTTTAAAATTAAAGTATTTCATTACAAATACGTCAATACCTTTTAAATATATTCACAGACTTAATGAATGTCCTAGCAAAATCCTGTTATATAATTTCAAAACAAAGTTATTATAAAACAACCTGAAGGAATGCAAAGTGAAATTATTCAAGAAAATTTTAAAACAGAAAATTAACAAGGAATAACTTTCCCTAACAGATATTAAAATGAGGCAATATCCTTAAACCATGTGACTATGGTCAGTGTAGTGCATAGATTGAAGTCTATCTTAGGAGTGATATCAGCATCGTGGTGGCATAAGATGTCTCTTATTGTGTCTTCCCCTATAACAACAAAAATCTAGCATCTACCCATGAACAGAGGTCCTTCTGTGGGAGTTATAAGACCTAACACCTTGTGCCAAGGGGGTTGGGAGGCATTACGTGCACCAGTTCATTGGATAGTAGGCAGACAGACCTCATTACCAGCTGTGGAACCTAAAGAAGACTGAACAATTGTGACCCTTCTCAGATGTGCTCCAGGAGTGCTTGCAGAACACTGGCTTGGGTGGTCACCTATGGACAAGAGAGGTCCAGGTTTCCTTAGGAGAAGTTTCAGCACTCTGTTGGAGAAAAAAGTCTAGATGTACTGGACTGAGTAAGAGGAACAGCTTGACTTTGCTGACATCATCCCTCCCCCGAGGTGGTACAGCTTAAGGCTAAACTAGATGGCCCATGACATCTCCCATAGGGGAAAGGGAGAGCCAGTGAGTGAAAGCTTGGCTTCCCTAGTTGTGGGGGATTCTACCAAAGAGACTCATTTATTTCTTGCAGCAGCAGAGCATTAAACTAGTCCATTACTGGAGGAGGTAGAAGATTGGTAAGGGAACATGGCATCTAAAATTCCAAGAGGGCATTAAAGGAATGTGGTTCTTACTGACTGTGCTCTGTACTTCTTCGGGAAGCATGCTCACAAGCTGCAGTGAAAACCTCACCTACACATCCCACCAATAGATCTGTGGTTGAACCCTGAGCACATCACATGCAAAGCCCTCACCTCCCCATACTCTAGGGCAAACTCCCTGGACACATTCCTGAGGGTGGTGGTGAGGGTGAGCTCTGGTAGACAGTAAATGCAGAAAGCAGACCAGAGTCTACAGGCAAGAGAGAAACCACAAACTTGAGCTGTAGCACCACCTTCAATAAAACAAAAGAGAGGCTATCAGCAGCCAGACTGATGCATTGTAGGATCAAGAGAAGATATACATGCTTAAGAATTCTGCCACATGAGGGAGAAAGAAGCATGAGGCAAATGTATACTTACAAAGTCAGAGAATGCCTCAGTATCTATAGCAGGACTGACAAAAGATATTTTTACCCTGAAGGCATTTAGTAAAAATTGGAGGAGGTGACTGCTACTTCAAGTGCAAAAAAAGCAATGCAAAACTTCAAGGAACATGAAAATTAAAGGAAATATGGTAATATCAAAAGTTCACAAGAATCTTCCAGTAACAGAAAACAAAAACATAAAGATCTATAATTTATCTAGGAAAGAATTCGAAATAGCTGTTTTAAGGAAGCTCAATGAGCTACAAAAGAAAAACAGAGAAAGAAAATGCAATGAAGTCAGGAAAGCAATACGTGATCAATAAGAAATTTATCAAAGAAATACAATTATATAAAAAAAACAAACAGAAATTCTGGAGCTGAAGAATTCAATGAATGAAATGAAAAAAAAAATGCTTTAGAGAGCATCAACTGCAGAGTAGACCAAATAGAAGAAAGAATCAGTGAGGTAGAAGATAGGAGCTTTGAAATAACCCAGAGGAGAGGAAAAAAAGACAAAAGAATAAAAAAGAGTGAAGAAAGGCTACATGCCAGATGGCACACCATGAAAAAAAAGCCAATATCCAAAATGTTTGAGTCCCAGAAGGAGAAGAGCAGGAGAAGGAGGCAGAATAAAGAAATAATGGCTGAGAACTTCCCAAACCTGGATTTGGACATCCAAGTTCATGTAGCTAATAGATCACCCATTATTTCCATCCAAAACAGACTTCCCAAACACACATTAAAATAAAACTGTCAAAAATCAAAGACAAATAAAGAATCCTAAAGGCAACAAGACAAAAGAAGACTGTAACCTACAAAGAAACCCCAATTAGGCTATCAATGGATTTCTCTGTAGACATGTTACAGATAAGGAGAGAGTGGGGAGATACATTCAAAGTTCTGAAAGAAAAAAAAATTACCAACCAAGAATATTCTATCCTAAAAGTTATTCATCAGAAATGAAAGAGAAATCGACTTTCCAAGACAAACAAAAGGTGAGGAAAATCATCAACACTAGAGCTGTTTTACGAGAAATTCTGAAAGGAGTTCCTCAAGCTGAAATGGAAGGATGCTAAATAGTAGCATGAAAACATATGAAAGTATTCAATGCCTTGAGAGAGGCAAATATTTAGTCAAATTCAGAAAACTCTATATATGTAATATGATGGTATCTTAACCACTTCACTATAGTGTAAAGGTTAAAAGGCAAGAGTATTAAAAATGTCTATAGCTAAGAAGATGTGGTATATATACACAATGGAATACTACTCAGCCATAAAAAAAGACGAAATTGGCCCATTCACAACAATGTGGATGGACCTCGAGGGCATTATGTTAAGCGAAATAAGTCAGTCAGAGAAAGACGAACTCTATATGACTCCACTCATAGGTGGAAATTAGTATATTGAGAAGGAGATCCGATCGGGGGTTACCAGGGAAAAGGGGGGGGTGGGGGGAGGGTACGGAGGGGGAAGAGGTGTACCCACAACATGACTAACAAAAATGTACAACTGAAATTTCACAAGCTTGTAATCCATCATAACATTAATAAAAAAAAAAAAAAAAAAAATGTCTATAGCTACTATAATTATTAATGAATGCACAATATAAAAAGAGGCAAACTGTGATATTCAAAACATAAAATGAAGTTTAAAGGGGAGATATTTTTATGCAATAGAAGTTGAGTTGTTATGAGCATAGAACAGACTGTTATACCTATAAGATGCTTTATGCAAGTTTTATGGTAACTACAAAACAAAACCTATAGTATCCTCACAAAAGATAAAGACAAGAGAATCAGAGCATACCACCTAGAAAACTCACCAATCACAAAGGAATTAAACAAGAGTAAAAATGGAACAAAGAAACTACAAAACAGCCAGAAAACAATCAATAAGATAGAAGTAGTAAGTCCTCACATATCAATAATTATTCCAAATGTAAATGGATTGAATTTCTCAATCAAAAGTTACGGAGTAGCTGGATGAATAAAAAACAAGTGGCAACTATATGCTGTCTACAAAAGATTCACTTCAGCTTTAAGGACACACGTATGCTCAAAGTGAAGGGATGGAACAACACATTGCATGCAAGTGGAAACTAAAAGAAAGCAAGGGTAGCTATACTTATATCAGACAAAATAGACTGTAATTCAAAAATAGTAAGCAGACACAAGTTCATTACATAATGACAAAAAGGTCAACTCATCAAAAAGACTTAAATATATGTTCACCCAATATTGGAGCACCTAAATATATTAACCATACTGAATAGATATTTTTCCATAGAAGACATCCAAATGGCCAACTGGTGCATGAAATGATGCTCAAGTCACTAATCATGAGGAAAATGCAAATGAAAACCACAATAAGATATCACTTAACATCTGATAGAATGCTGTTATAAAAAAAGACAAGAAATAACAAATGTTGTCGAGGATGTGGAGAAAAGATGACCCTTGTGGCGCACCATAAATTGTTACTGCCACTATGGAAAACAGTATGGAGGTTCCTCCAAAAATTAAAAATAGAACTACCATATGATCCAGCAATCCTAATTCTTGGTATATATCCAAAGAATATGAAAACAGAATATTGAAGAGATACCTGCCTTCTCATGCTCATTGCATCGTTATTCACAATAGCAACGTTATGGAAATAACCTAAGTGCCCATCAGTTGAATAAACAATGAAGATGTGAAAAATATAATGGAACATTATTTATTTATGATAAGAAGGAAATCCTGCCATTTGTGACATTGGATGAGCTTTGAGGACTTTATGCTAAGTAAAATAAGTTACAGAGAAAAACAAATACTGTATGATCTGACTTAAATGTGGAATCTAATAAAGCCAAATTCATAGAAACAGTGTAGAACGGTGATTACCAGGCACTGGGCGGTGGAAGAAATGGGGAGATGTGGGTCAAAGAGTACAAACTTGATGTTAGAAGTTGAATATGTTCTGTTGATCTATTGAACAGCATTGTGATTATAGATAACAACACTGGACTATATACACTCATGTGTTGTTTAAAGATAGGGATTTATTCTGTGAAATGCGTCATTATGTGATTTTGTCGTTGTGTGAACATCATGCGGTGTTCTTACACAAACCTAGATGGTATAGCCTGCTATACACCTAGGCTATATGGTATGGTCTATGGTTCCTTGGCTACCAACCTGTATAGCGTATTACAGAATTGAATACTGTAGGCAATTGAAACACAATGCTAAGTATTGTTGTATCTAAACATACAAAAGGTACAGTAAAAATACATTTTAAAAGATAAAAAATAAGTACTCTATATAGGACATTTACCATGAATGGAGCTTGTAGGACTGGAAGTTGCTTTGAGTGAGTCAGTGAGTGGTGAGCAAATGTGAAGGCCTAGCACATTACTGTAGACCTTATAAACCCAGGACACTTAGGCTACACAATAAAAAAAACTTTTCTTTCTTCATTAATAAATTAATCTTAGCTTACTGAAACATTTTTACTTTATAAACTTTTAAATTTTTTAACTTTTTGACTCTTGTAATAACATAGCTCAAAACACATTGTACAGCTGTACAAAAATATTTTTTCTTTATATTCTCATTCTGTAAGCTTTTATCATTTTTAGATTTTTTTGGCTTTTTAAACTCTTTGTTAAACACTAAGGCACAAACACACATATTAGCCTAGACCTACACAGGGTCAGGATCATCACTATTGCTGTCTTCCACTCCATGTCTTGTCCCACTGGAAGCTCCTCAGGGGCAGTAACACACACATCTCCTATGACGACAATGCCTTTTTCTAGAACGCCTTCTGAAGGACCTACCTGAGGCTCTTCTAGTGGAGGTGCCACTCTTTTCAGAAATATGTCCATGGTAGTTTTCTTGGTTTGTATGTTTTGTTCATCATAGATTTGATTGTGAACAGATAATGCACCATGAATATTCCTCTCTATTAAAAGCCTTTCGGTGTTGGGCTCTATGTTTTCAAACATTTTTAGGAGCTTGTTGAGGTCTGTAAAATCTTCTGCTAAACCTTCACTGTGAATTTTCTTGGGAGTTATCCTTTTTCTTCTCCTGCAGTTTCCTTTTCTCTTGCTCTTTCAGCTATGTGTTCCTGTCCCAGTTCCAACAAGTCCTCATTAGTCAATTCCTCAGGAACCACCTCTAGAAGCTCCTTAATGTCATCCTCATCCACACTCAGGTTAAAGTTGTTTGCCACCTTACCACAGCCTTGTTGATTTTGCAGCCTCTTCATTCATAGCAAATAATTTGAAGTCATGAAAAAATTTCTTTTTTTTTGAGAAAGATTAGCCCTGAGCTAACATCTGGCACCAATCCTCCTCTTTTTGCTGAGGAAGACTGGCTCTGAGCTAACATCTGTGCCCATCTTCTTCTACTTTATATGTGGGATGCCTACCACAGCATGGCTTGCCAAGCGGTGCCATGTCCGCACCCGGGATCTGAACTGGTGAACCCCGCCAAAGTGGAATGTGCGAACTTAACCACTGTGCAACCAGGCCGGCCCATGAGCAAATTTCTTGAGTGTCTTCTTCCAGATGCCATTCATACACTCCTTGGTAACAGCATCTCGAAGTCACGCACAGTTGTTGATGCAGTCATGTATGCTGTAATCCTTCAAGAATTGCATCAGTGTCTTCTCAGTGTCTTCCTCAGTTACTGCAATAACCTGGGAAAAAGTCCTTCTCAGGTATTAGACCTTAAAAGCTGCCTGCCATAACTCCTTGATTCATTGCTTGGATCAAAGAGGTAGCATCTGGAGGCAGAAACACTGCTTTGATATTCGGATGAAGGTCACCAATAAAAGGAAGATATACAGGAGCATTATCAGCAATAAGCAAAATTTTGAAAGATATGTTATTCTCCAAACAGTACTTCTCCATTTTGCAGACATCGCAATTCAGGAGGACACCTTGGAAGAGGAACTGGGTCATCCATGACTCCTTATTGCTCCTTTAGTACACTGGCAGTGTGTGCTTACTGATATGCTTGAAGGCCCTGGGATTCTCACTGTGCCAGATCACAAAGTGTTTGAATTTGTAGCCTGCAATATTGCCTCCAAGCAAGACTGTTTTCCCCTCCATAGAAGCCATGAAACCTGGCCTTGACTTGGCCTCCTTATAGATTAAAGTCCTTTCAGGCATCCATTCCCAGAATAGGGAGGCTTCTCCATATTAAATATTTGCTCTAACAAATAATTTTTCTCCACAATCAGCTTATCTAGAGTTTCTGAAAATTCTACAGCTGCCCCATCAGGACTTGCAGACTTACCACTCATTTTCGCCTTATGTAATGAATAACAATTTTTGAATTGTTTAGACCACCCAGAGCTAGCAGTAAACTCAACGTTGTAGTTGGGCCGAGCCTTTTCTCTCAACGTCATAAACAAACTTTTGGTGACAAAAGAAATACGCTTCTGTGTCTGGTGTCCAATCCAGGTCATTAGAAGTTTCTCCATGTGTGATATATGCCCTTCTCAAATTATTGTTATTCTCATTGCCTTCAATGATGCAGATACTTTTACGGCTTCCACCACTTTGTTCTTCAAAATCATAGCTATTGTGCAATGAGACATGCCTCACTGGTGAGAAATAATCATCACTAATTTTCCTTTGTATTTTTTCCAGCCCAATCAGTCAATGTGGCCTTGTACTGACAAAATCAGCAGTAGATTTTGGATGCTTAGGGGCATGATGAATAAAACAACATGAAATTAAATCAAGCACAAGAAAAAATGATGCAATCAAGAGACACAGTAAACAAGAAATGTATGAGGCTGCTGCCAGTGTAACACAACACATTGTTTTACAGCAAAGTTCTTTCATGAGTAGAAAGTGTACACTCTAAAATAATGATAAAAGTATAGTATAGTAAGTAAATAAACCAGTAACATTGTCATTTATTAGCATTATGAAGTATTATGTACTTTACATAATCGTATGTCCTATATTTTCATATGACTCGCAGTGCAGTACGTTTGCTTACATCAGCATCACCACAAACACGTGAACAATGCATTACACTATCACATTATGATGGCTATGATGTCACTAGGCAGTAAGAACTTTTCAGCTCCATTTAATCCTTTTGGGCCATCATGATATATGCAGTCTGTCATTGATTGAAACATCATTATGTGGCACATGACTGTACTTGAAATTTGCTATGAGAGTAGACTTTAGAAGTTCTCACCACAAAAAAGAAATTGTAATTTTGTTACCTGATGGAGATGTTAGCTAACACTATATTTATAATCATATTGCAACATATAAGTATATCAAGTCATTACACGTTTGTGTACCTCAAATTTACACAATATTATATGTAAACTATATCGCAATAAAGTTTTGGGAAAAAACAATAAAAGCCTATTTAAAAAATTTAGTAGTCATGGGTGGTGGCATTATAAATCCATGTGATAAACAAATGACAAGCAATAGGATATATTGTAATATATGAGGAAGCCATTCAGGTTAAAACTAATTTGGCCTAACCTTGTTTTTCTAAAAGGGCCTAACATGGCCTGTTGAGCAGGCGTTGTATATCTGCTTTAAATATTTATTACATCCCAAAGACGAGAACGATGCTCTTCCCCCATGTTGGCATTTCCCTAAGGATAAGCATCTCTTGCTAAACTAAGGATTAATTACTGACCTTCTGTGCTCACCTTGTGACCACTGACCTGCTATGTTTACTGATCTGCTGTGCCAGCAAAAAAATCTTGTGACTATTGTCAGAGGGGCATTCCTTTCACATGTGATGTATGTTCTTTGTTCCAAGGTGGTATATAACCACTCCGTACATCTCACTTCTTTGGAGTGCTTCCTTCCTTTGCGAAGGGACTTTCCCAGGCTATGTGGTGCTCAGGGTTAGCTCATAAAAAACTCACCCAAATTTTGATTTATAGATTGTTTATTGATTATTTGCCTCAACAAATGTGTGAAACAAGAGTTATACAAATGTTAGTCTTTTTGGAAAAGAAAAAAAATGTTCAGGGGCTGGCCCAGTGGCACAGTGGTCAAGTTCACATGTTTTGCTTCGGTGGCCTGGGGTTCACTGGTTTGGATCCCGTGTGCGGACATACGCACTGCTTATCAAGCCATGCTGTTGCAGGCCTCCCACGTATAAAGTAGAGGAAGATGGGCACAGATGTTAGCTCAGGGCCAATCTTCCTCAGCAAAAAAAGAGGAGGATTGTTAGTGGATGTTAGCTCTGGGCTAATCGTCCTCAAAAAGAAAAAAGGTTCAGTCATGTGCTTACCTTATATATTTCTGCAAAATAAATTCCGTGTGTATTGAAAAATACATTGTAACCAAATGACTATAAAAATAAGAAGTAAGCTGGTAAGTATATCACTGCTATCAGCAAGAAAAATTATTTTCTAAGCTTAAAAACAATGGGGAGATCATATATAAAAAGATAAGATGACAAAATTAAAAGTGAAATTAAAATTGGGAAATAATTTGAGCATATATGACAAAGAGTGTACATTATAGTGCTTATACAAATTTACTGGGTAATCTTTGCTGTGATGTTTTCTGTATCTGAACTTCTCTTATTTGCAATTGTGCTCTTATTACAGGACAATTGCAAAAATATTTTTCTAGCTGTTTATTTGATTCTTTCTTATAGTTTCTATGTTTCTGCTGTAATTGTCTATGTGATCTTACATGGTGTCCACATTTTCATTAGAGGCTTTTACATATTTATCGTAGTTATTTTAAATTCCTAGTCCAGTCGTTTCAACATCTGTGTCACATATCTTAGTCTGAGTCTGGTTCTTGTGATGTTTTGTCTCATCAGAATGTGTCTTGTCTTATATTTTATATGCTGTCTAATTTTGTTGTTGTTGTCATTGAAAGCGTGATGTGTTGTACAGGATAGTACATGTTAAGGTCAATAATTTTTATGGTTCAAGATGAGCGTGCATTTTCTTCCACTAGGATTTTAGTACAGAGTTTTGTGTTAATCTAGTCAGTAGTTGGGCTGGGATTGCACTTTATCATTGCTATAGTGTATTGAAGCTTATTGTTCCTATAGTTACCTTCAGTTCAGCAGAGGTTTCAAATTCCTCTTTATAGTTTATGTTAAGAGTGTGGGTAATTTCCCAGAAGTTTTTCTCAATGTTTGCTCCCAACTTGGTACCTGGTTTCCCCATTTGGCTTTGGGCCTCTTCCCCTTTTACTAATGCCCAGAGGGAATTTGTCTCTTTCATGTCTTCTAGCTGCATTCTACTGTTATTTTTCCTGTATATTTATTATCATTGGAGGAAAGAATGGGGGAAGAGGTTTTCTCTGATGTTCTGATTAAGCCTAAATCTTAATCAGATTTAGGCAGGCACTGTGAATCTGGATTTTAGAAATGTGGCCTTCAGGAGTGTTCCTGCCTCACATGCAAATATAATGCTGATGTAAACATATATTCTTGCACTTCCTCCAGGGATAAACCTTTTTTTTTCTGTTCCCCTCTCCTTGCTGAACTGGATTCCCACAGTCTCCTTATGCTCCAGTTTTTGTTTTCTTTCTCTTTGCAGATTAAGTTTTTTGTTTTACAGGGTAAATGGAGGAGATAGGTCTGGGCCAAATATTGGAAGTGACTGCTACTTTTCCCTCCCAGACACACCCTGGAATCATTCTTAGGATTCTCTCTGATCTTTCCTGTGAGCACTTGATAGGGTTGGTGGAGAAAAACCCACAGGAGATAATTAATCTCCCTATTTCAAAGGCCACCAGAGACTTCACACTGTCATGCATGCTTGGCCCACTCAGCATTTGGGGATTTGTTACAACTTTTCTAGCTAAATCTTCTCATTGGCTTCTGGAGCCTCTGAACCCAGATATGCAAATATTAATGGCTTGTTTCTTCTTGTAAGCACCAATGTCTCTCAATATTTGGTGTTATTTGACTGCCCCGCAACTTTAGTTCTCTAAGGAGTTCAATTAAAATTGTTGATTTCCCAAATGTCCAGATTTTCATGTAGTAATTGTGAGAGTGACATTCTCTCCATCTCTCTACATCTCTGGGCTGAAACAGTAGTGGTACTATATTTCAATTTCCAAGATTTCAAAATTATGAGAACCAATTTGGAATGAAATTTGACAGTGATGTGGAACGTCGTATGAGTTTACATATAGATTCATGAAAATGAATACTGTCATATTGAGAACTTGGCCCAAGGTACAGGTGTGGCAAGATGTAGCTTTGTTTTAAAGGCAGTTATTATGGATGTCTGATGTTGATTAGGGTATACTTAGAAGGAAGAAAACTATCTACATCTATTTGTAGTTGGATTAGTGATTCTGAACTGTATGTCTGAGGTTACTCTGGGAGGACTGAACTGAATATAAGCAAAATTCAAGATGGAATCATCTTGGTCAGCAAAGGCCAACTTACTATGGGCTGTGAGCCAAATAAAGGTCTGTTTTGCACGTTTTTTTTAGCCAGGAACATGTTTTACATTTTTTAAGAGTTGTCAAAAAAAAAAAAAAAAGATAAAGAAGAATATATGATAGAAAAAATATGTGGCTGGCAAAGACTAAAGACTAAAATGTTTACTACCTGGCCCTTTACAGAAAAAGTTTGCCAATCTCTAATCTATATCTATATCTATATCTATACCTATAATATAACTTTGTGTCCCACATCTGAGCTTTTTCCTTTGGTTAAAACAGAAAGAATTATCACAGAGTTGGCACTCAGAAAAATTCATAGTATGATGGTGCCATTTGGAAAAAGAATGTAAAATTATAATGAAAAAGCCAATGAAAATGAAGACATCAACAAAATGGTCGAATAGGAGGTCCCCCATTTGTATCCCTTTTCAACAATAATTTGTATCCTTTTTCAACAACCATCCATGGACAAAAGTGGTTTTGTGGGATCTTTGGGATCCATGTACAAAACCGTGAAACCCCATTGGAGTCCAAGACTAAAGAGGCCAATTTTGAGAAGGCAGGCTCATACTCAGGTGGCTGACATGGAAATGGTTCTGTACACCTGTAAACTCCTCATGGGTCCCTTTGAATACAGTGCTGGTGGAAGGACTAAGGCCAAGGGAGCCAGGAAGAGTCTCACTAACCCTTGGATAACAAGCCTGCAGACCTCAGTCCAGGCTATGCAACCTGAATGGCCTGTGATGCAGCCCCAGCCTCTCTCAGCTACAGCCTGGGAGCCCCTGGAGACAAACTGGCTGAACTGGGTCCAACTGTAGATTCTAAAACAGTTCTGGAGCTTGGCTCCAGGTCCTCCTAGATGCAGTCTGCAACCAGTCCTGCCAGCCCAGGTACCCAGCAGAAGACATTCCCTTCTGCACCCATGGAGATCCTGAAACATCCATATACTTGACTCTAGCCCCTCCCAGCCAGGTCCCATGAACAGTCTTGCTAGAGCAGGGTCCTGCCAGGAGACATACTTGTCAGGGCCCCCAGAGGCAGATCAGCCACTTGGTCTGACAGCAGATCCTGAAACAGTGCTGTGACTTGGCTCCAACCCCTCTCAGCTGTCGTTCATGAGCAGTTGTGCCCACCTAGAGACCCATCAGGAAACACACTTGTCTATGAACCTGGAGGTAAGCTCACCAATCTTAGTCTGATTGCAGATCCTGTAACAGCCCTGTAACTTGCCCCTAGGCCCTATCAGGCATAGTCAGGGAGCGGTCTTGCCCATGAAAGGATCTGGCAGGAGACATGCATCTGCAAGCCTTCCAGAGCCAGGTCTGCAGACTTTGACCCTAGCTGTGAACCCAGAAACAGCTCTGAGACTCTGTCCAGTCCCTTTTAGGCATGGTCTTGGAACAGAGCTGCCTGCCCAGGGACCCACCCAGTGAACCAGTAGGAGCTCTCCAAGGAACCAGGCAGGAGCCATGCTTCTCTGCACATTTGGTAACAGTCTCACTGTCTGCAGACCCTGAAGCAGTCCTTGTTTCAGTACCACCCTATTGAACAAAGTTGTGGAGGAAGTCCTGTCTAACCAGGGACCAGATAGGATCCATATCCATCTGGGTCCCTAGTAACAGGCCCACAAAACACAGACTTCATTGTGGATACAGCAATAACCTTGTGACCTAGCTCAAACCCAGCTTGATTGTGATTTTTAAAGTAATCTCATCAGCCCAGGAAAGCAACAAGAGAAAATCATTAACTGGTCAAACAAATCTGTAAAGTTTAAAAGACATGCTTGCTCCCTCAAATGCATAGACCTCAATGCAAGACTACACAGATCACAAAGAATCAGGCAAATATGGCAAAGTCAAAGGTGACAAATAAAGCCCCAATAACTGATCACAAATAAATGGAGATTTATGAATTGTCTGACAAAGAATTCAAAATAATCTTAAAGAAACTCAATAAAATTGATGAGAACAGAGATAACTAATTAAACAAAATCAGGAAAACAATTCATGGACAAAATGAGAAATTTAGTAAAGTAATAGAAAACATAAAAAAAGAATCAAACAGAAGTCTTGCAGGTGAAGAATGTAATGACAGAACTGAAAAATTAGAGAGCTTCCACAGTAGAGTTGATCATGTAGAAGAAATAATCACTGAATTCAAAGACAGGACACTTGAAATTAGCCAGTTAGAAGGAAAAAAATAATGAAAAGAAATAAGAGTAAAAAAGAGTGAAAAAACTCTATTTGAATTATGGAACATGGCCAAAAGAATGAGCATTTGCATCATGGGAGTCCCACAAAGAGAAGAGAGTGAGAAAAGGACAGAAAGCACTTTTAAAGAAATAATAGCTAAGAACTTCTCAAATCTTGAGGGAGATATAGACATCCAGGTACATGAAACTCAAAAGACCCAAAACAAGATCAACCCAAAGATTACCTTGAGATATATTATAATGGAAAGTTAAAAGTCAAAGACAGGGAGAATTTTGAGAGCAGCAATGAAAAAACAACTTGTCACATACATGGGAACCCTCAGAAAGCTATCAGTGGATTTCTCAGCACAAACCTTGCAAGCAAGGAGGGAGTCAGATAGTTAAAGTGCAGAAAGAAAAAAACCCTGCTAACTAAGACTATTATACACAGAAACACTGTCCTTTAGAAATGAAGGGGAGATGATGACATTCTCAGAAAACAAAGCTAAGGAATTTTACTACCAGTAGCCCAATCTTAAAGTAAATGATGAAGGGAGTTCTTCAAGTTCAAGTAAAAGGACATTAAGTAACAACATGAAAACATATAAAACTATAAAAATCACCAGTGAAGATAAATATACAGTCAAATTCAGAATGCCCTAATACCATACAAGTGGTGTGTAAATCACTTTTATCTATAGTATAAAAGTTAAAAGTCAACAGTATTAATAACTATAGCTATAACAATTTGATATTTGATGCAAAATATAAAAAGATATAAAGTCTGACATCAATAGCATAAAACATAAGGGGAGGAGAAGTAAAAATTTTGTATGTGGTTGAAGATAAGTTGCTATCAACTTACACTGTTATATCTATAAGATTTTTTATGTAAGCCTCATGGTAACAACATAGTAAAAACCTCTTAGATAAACACAAATTAAAGAGAAAGTAATTAACGCATGTCACTACAAAAAATCACAAAGAAAGACAGCAGGAGAGAAAGAAAGGAAAAAAGGAAGTATAAAGCAGTCAGAAAGCAATGAACAAAGTGACAGTAGTAAGTCCTTACCTAAAATAATTACTTTAAACATAAATGACAAAATTCTCCAGTTGGAAGACACAGAGTGGCTGAATGGATTAAAAAAATAAATGAAAACACACAGCAAGATCAAACAATATGCTACTTATAAAAGACTCACTTTAGCTTTAAGGAAACATGTACACTGAAAGTGAGGGAGTGGCTATATTTATCAGATAAAATATATTTTCAACTGAAATTGGTCACAAAAAACAAAAAAAGTTACTATATAGAGATATAGAAGTCAATTCATCAAGAGAAAATAACAATTATAAATGTGTCCAACGTTGGAACACCTAAATATTTAAAGAAATATTAACAGAACTGAAGGGAGAAATAGACAGCAATACAATAATAGTAAGAAACTTCAATATTCCACTATCATTAATGAATATATGAATCAGACAGACAATCAGTAAGGAAACAATGAACTGAATAACACTATAGAAAAAAGTGGACATAAGAGACATATACAGAACATTCCATTGTACATCAGCAGAATACACATTCTCCTTAAGTGCACGTGGAACATTCTCCAGGATAGATTATATGTTGGGCCACAAAGAAGTTCTTAACAATTTTAAGAATATTGAAATCATATCAAGTATCTTTTCAAACTGCAGTGTTATACAATTATCAATAACAGGAGGAAAATTGTAAAATAAGCAAAAGCATGGAAATTAAACAACGTACTCATGAACAATCAATGGGTCAAAGAGGAAACAAAAAGGAAAATCAAAAATTATCTTGAGAAAAAGGAAAATGGAAACCCAGTATAACAAAACATGAGATGCAGCAAAAGCAGTTCTAAGAAGGAATATATATATATATATATAATCTCTCAACAAATTATATTCAGGGGCCAGCGCAGTGGTGCAGCAGTTAAGTGCACATGTTCTGCTTCAGCGGCCCGGGGTACGCTGATTTGGATCCCGGGTGCGGACATGGCACCGTTTGGCAAGCCATGCTGTAGTAGGTGTCCCACATATAAAGTAGAGGAAGATGGGCACGGATGTTAGCTCAGGGCCAGTCTTCCTCAGCAAAAAGAGGAGGATTGGCAGCAGATGTTAGCTCAGGGTTAATCTTCCTTAAAACAAACAAGCAAACAAACAAATTAGATACAGAAATGTACCTCAACATTAAGAAACAAGAAAAATTTCAAATAAACAATCTAGCTTTACATCTTAAGAAGCCAGGAAAAGAACAAACTAGGCTCAAAGTTAGCAGAAGGAAGGAAATAATAAATATGAGAGCAGAAATAAATGAAATAGAGAATAGAAAGGCAGTAGAATAAATCAATGGATCTAACAATTGTTATTTTAAGAAGACAAACAAAATTGAAAACCTTTATCTAAACCAACCAAGAAAAATAGAGAGATGACTCAAATAAAACTATAAATAAAGGAGGAGACATTACAACTGATACCAGATAAATACAAAGGATCATAATAGACTACTATGAACGATTATACATCAAAATATTTGATAATTAGAAGAAATTTTTAAATTCCTAGAAACATACAACCTACTAAGAATGAATCATGCAGAAACAGAAAATCTGAACATATTAATGAAAAATAAAGAGAATGAAACAATAATCAAAAACCTCCCAACAATGTAAAGCCCAGGAACAGATGATTTCCTTGGTGAATTCTACTAAACACTTAAAAAAGAATACAAAACCTTCTCGAACTCATCCAAAAAATTGAAGAGAAAGAAACTCCTCCAAACGAATTTTGTAAAGCCAGACTTACCTCATGCCAGAGCCAAATAGTGATGCTAAAAGGAAAGAAAATTACATACTAGGGGCCAGCCCGGTGGCATAGTGGTTAAGTTCATGCACTCCACTTCAGCAGCCCAGGGTTCACAGGTTTGGATCCAGGGCACAGACCTACACACTGCTCATCAAGCCATGCTGTGGTGACATCCCACATACAAAATAGAGAAAGAGTGGCACAGATGTTAGCTCAGGGACAATCTTCCTCACCAAAAAAAAGAAGAAAGAAAATTACATACTAATATTCCCAATGAACATAGGTGAAAATGTCCCCAATGAAGTATTAGCAAACTGAATTGAACAGCACATTAAGAGGATCATAAACCATGATTAAGTGGGATTTATCTTGGCATGCAAATATTATTCATCATACACAAATCAATAAACATGATACACCATATTAACAAAATGAAGGATACCCTTTGATAATCTGAATAAATGTAGGAAAAGCATTTGACAAATTTTAACATCCTTTCATAATAAAATCTCTCAGATACTGAAGATATGTACCTCAACATAATAAATGCCATATATGGCAAGCCTACATCTAACATCATACTCAATGTTAAATAGCTGAAAGTTGTCCTTTAAGATCAGACACGAGGCAAGGATGCCCACATTCACCACTTCTATTCAACATAGTACTAAAAGTCCTAGGCAGAGCAAGAAAAAGTAATACAACACATACAAATCGAAAAGGAAAAATTTAAATTGTCTTTGTTTGTAGATGACATGATCTTGTATATAGGAAAACCTGAAGACTCCACCAGGAAACCATTAGAACTAATAAACAAATTCAGTAAAGTTGCAGGATACACAATTAATGTACCAAAATCAATTGTGTTTCTATTCAGTAATGAGAAACTATTCAAAAAAGAAATTAAGAAAATAAATCCAATTTAATAGAACTCAAATAAATGGAAAGATATTGCATGTTTTGAGACTGGAAAATTTAATATTGTGAAAATATTCATACTACCCAAAGCAATCTACAGATTCAATGCAATCTCTATCAAAATTCAGATGGCATTTTTCACAGAAATAGAATAAGCAATTCCAAAATTTGTGTGGAACCACAAAAGAACCTAAATAGTCAAAGCAAACTTGAGAAAGAAGAGCAAAGCTGGAGGCATCACACTTCCTGACTTAAAAACTATACTACAAGTTATAGTAATCCAACACAAACACAGACCAATGGAATAGAATCAAGAACCCAAATATAAACCCACAAATGCACAGTCGACTAATCTGTGAAAAAAGTGCCAAGAATCCACAAGGGGGAAAGGATAATCTCTTCAACAAACGATGATGTGAAAACTCGATATCAATATGTAAAAGAACCAAATTGGATCTTTATCTCATAAAATAACAAAAATCAACTCAAAATGGATTGAGGATTTAAACAGAAGACCTTAAATCATAAAACTCCTAGGAGAAAAAATATGAAAAGAGCTCATTGACATTGATTGGTCTTGGCATTGATTTTTTGGATATGACAACAAGAGCAGAGGAAACAAGAACAAAAAATAAGCAAGTGAAACTACATCAAACTGAAATGCTTCTGCACAATAAAGGAAGCAATAAATAGAATTGAAAAGAAACCTATAGAATGGGAGAAAATATCTGCAAAGTGCAAATCTGACAAGGGGTTATGAATATCTAAAATAGATAAGGAACTTATTTAATTTGATAACAAAGAAAACGAATAACCTGATTAAAAAATGGGCAAAGAATTGGAGCATTTTTCCAAAGAAGAAATATAAATGATTAACAGGTACATGAAAAGTTGTTTAATATCACTAATCCTCAGGGACGTGCAAATCAAAACCACAATGACATAGTACCTCACACTTGTTAGGGATGGCTATTATGAAAATACAAGAGATAAAAAGTGTTGGTGAGGTTGTGCAGAATTTTGGCAAAGATGTTGGTGGGAATGTAAACTGGTACAGCCATTGTGGAAAACAACATGCAGGTTCCCCCAAAATTAAAAACAGAACCACCATACAATCCAGAAATTCCACTACTGGGTATATCCAAAGAAAATGAGATCTGTATCTTAAAGAGATATCTGCACTACTGTGTTAATTCTATCATTATTCACAATAGCCAGGATATATGGAAACGACCCTAAGGTCCGTGGAAGGATGAACAGATAAAGAAAATGTGGTATACACATATACAATGAAATACTAGTCACCTGTAAAAAGGATGGAAATCTTGACTTTCACTACAACATGGATGAACCTGGAGAACATTATGCTAAGTAAAATAAGCCAGACAGAGAAAGACAAATATTATATGATCTCACTTATATGTGGAATCTAGAATTTGAACTCATAGAATCAGAGAGTAGAATAATGGTTGCTAGGGTCTAGGGGGAGGGGGAAATCAGAAGAGATTGGTGCAAGGGTGCAAACTTTCAATTATAAGATGAATAAGTTCTGGGGAATCTGATGTACAGTGTGGTGACTATAGTTAATAGTACTGTATTGTATACTTGAAATTTGCTAAGTAATCTTAAGTGTTCTCACCTCCCCCCACAAAAGAAAAAAAGTTAACTATGTGAGATAATGAATCTGTTAATTAGCTTCACTGTGGTAATCATTTCATAATATATATGTATATTAGCCATCATATTTGTACACCTTAAACATACACAAGCTTTGTCAACTATGTCTCAGTAAAGCTGCAAAGGAACAAAAAGTCAATGAATTCTTTACAAAAAATCCAATGAATTACAAGTTCTTCAAACTTCAGGTTAATTCTCTTCATACCTACTATTAGTCATTAATTTATTTATTCAGAAACTATTTCTTGAGCACCTACTACATACCAAGCACTCTTCTTTTTATTAAGAATGCAACTGTGAAAAACAAATAAGTAAATGTTTCCATCCTCACGGAGTCTGCATTAGAGTGGACATAAATGAAGAGGAGAACAAATAGATAAGTAAAATAAACACTATGCTTCATGGTGATTAGGAGTGTTAAGGGGGAAAAAACAAACTAGGAAAAAAAATGAGAGCTTGTCAAGAGTGAGGAGGTACAGTCTTAAGCTGTTCAGAAAAGACCATATGAGACAATGACATTTAGGTAAAGATTTGAAGTGTGAGAGGTAGTGAAACATGCATTCATCTGGATGAAACATTCTAAGCAACAAGAAGAAAAGTGGAAAGATCCCTTAGTAACATGTTTGATATGTTCCAGGAACAAGGAGAAGGTCAGTGTGCAGAGAGCCAACTGGGAGAGAGTCAAGTAGTATGAGATAGGGCAAGAGCATGTAAGCCCTTGTAGTATGTTCTAAGAAGTTTTAGTTGTACTTTTAGGGAGAAGAGAAAATATTGGAAGGCTCTAAACAGAGGAGTGACAGTTTATGTTATGGTGAATAAGATCACTCTCGTTCTCTACAGTGAGTAGACATGAAATGAATCAAGGAACAAAGGGAGACCACTTAAGACGCTTTTGCAATAATTCTGCTGAGAGGTAATAGTGGATTGGGCGAGATTGATAGCAGTGGCAGTGGCAAGAAGTGGCTGACATTAGATCTATTTTAAAGGTGAACCAAAAAGAATATTTTGATGTATCAAATATGTGTTGTAAGAGATTCAGAAGAGTCAAAAGGATATCCAAGGTGGATGGCAGGAACAGTTGAAGTGAAGAATAATGTGGGAGGACAATATTTGTATACAGAAAAGAAAACTAGAGTTTGCTTTTGTAAATAAAAATTTAAGGAGATCTATTATTTGAACAAGTAGACACTTTCATATACAAATCTCCCATTCTGGGTATAGCCTTGTGATGGAGACATAGATTTTGGAAGCATTAGAATCTAAATGATGTTTAGATCCTTGAGACTGGATGAAAATACAAATCAAGTGTATTTTGGAGAAGGAAATATAACAAGGTTTCAGCAATAATGCACTCCGTTATTAAGAAGTCAGGTACAACAGAGGGGATTGAGTATTCTGGCTTCGGTTTAGGGTGTAGAAAAGTGAAGAGAACATCACTCCCACCATTACAAGAAGAAGAAAGAGGAGGAGAGGGAGGAGGACAGTAATTGGGAGGCAGAAGAGCAGCAGCAGCAGAAGGAAGTGGGAGAATGGAAAGAGGAGGAGGAGTAAGTGAAGGGGAGAAAGGAAGGGGGAAAAAGCTAGACAATCAACAAAATCACAACTTGTCTTCAACCTGTGATAAAGCTGAGGGAACAGGAAACCAAATAATCTGGGGGGCTGGCCCTGTGGCCGAGTGGTTAGGTTCACGCGCTCCGCTGCTGTCTGCCCAGAGTTTCCTTAGTTCGAGTCCTGGGCGCGGACATGGCACTGCTCATCGGGCCACGTTGAGGCAGCGTCCTGCATGCCACAGCTAGAGGGACTCACAATGAAGAATATACAACTATACTGGGAGGCTTTGGGGGGGAAAAGGGAAAAAAGAAAAAGAAAAAAAAGTAAAAAAAAAAAGAAACCAAATAATCTGACATCTAAAAAATGACAGAAGCACTTACCTGGAAGAAATAATTCCAGACGCTTAAAAAAATAATAAATTAGGGGCCGGCCCAGTGGTGCAGCAGTTAAGTTCGCACGTTCTGCTTCAGCTGCCTGGGGTTCGCCGGTTCAGATCCTGGGTGCGGACGTGGCACCATTTGGCATGCCATGCTGTGGCAGGCATCCCGAATATAAAGTAGAGGAATATGGGCACGGATGTTAGCTCAGGGTCAGTTTTCCCCAGCAAAAAGAGGAGGATTGGCAGCAGATGTTAGCTCAGGGCTAATCTACCTCAAAAAAATAAAAATAAAAATAAAAAATAATAATTTTCAATTGCTCTAAAGTTAACTCTGTCTAAAAGCAGGAGCTGGCAAACTATGCCTCTCAGGCCAAATCAGGTTGCTGCCTGTTTTTTTAAATAAAGTCTTATTGGAACACCGTCATCCCAGGCACATCCATTGACATTAATGCATCAAACTCCTGCATTCTTTCTCCTGAGAAAACATCCACTTTTATACTGAATAATAATGATAATTTTGGACTCAGCTGGACATCTAGAATACAGGGGTGAGATTGCTGGTATAGGCTAAGAGAAAATAGTATAGTATTGAAGTTCCAAATATCAGAGTCTTTCACCTCTGGTCCTACCCAACAGCAGTATGAGAAACTGCACAGAACTCAGTAAAAGTTTTAATTCTTCAGTTCCTCTGTCTTGCAATCACACAAACACACACACACACACACACACACACACACACACACACACACACACACACACACACACACCCCTGCATGCAGGCACATACACAAGTACCCTTTTCCAACTTAAAAAAAATAGGTTTACATCTTTCCTCCTTCCTGTTTTGACCACTTAAAGCCAAAACTTGTCTATAAAGATACACACTAGTCTCTAGTAGTGGCCTTCATTGTCACCTAGTGAAGCCATGGTAAAAAAGGAATTCCCCTGTTTGTACTGTACAGCGTATGCCTCCCTAGTTCTTGCAGCACTAAACTGAACTAAACCCAGATGTGATCCTTCCTGCAGCACCATCCTACTGTATGGTGCTAAACTGTCCACATAACTGTCTACCTCCAAAAGGTACTGTTATTGGAAAATTGGTGAAGTGTATTTGGTGGGAAATTACTCATCAGTGACCTTAGGTAAGTCACTGAAATCTTTAAAATAAAGGTTTTTCATCTGTAAAATAGAGAGTAGTAACACCTCACAGAATTGTTGTAAGGATCAAATAAGCTAAATATTTATGACAAGATTTTATAAAGTATTATGCACATTTGTTTGTTATTCTTACTGTTGGCATCTGTAACATCTACTATTGCCTGCTTTGACTCTATGGAGAATTACTGTTAATTGCAAAGTCTAGGCTGGGTATAACCAGATAGGTTGAAGTAGATTGGAAGAGATGATTTTTTTTTCCTGAGGAAGATTCACCCCGAGCTAACATCTGTTGCTGATCTTTCTCGTTTTGCTTGAGGAAGATTTGTGTTGAGCTAACATTTGTGCCAATCTTCCTCTATTTTATGTATGGGTTGTTGCCACAGCATGGCCACCAATGAGTGGTGTGGGTCCATGCCTGGGAACTGAACCTGGGTGGCCAAAGTTGAACACACTGAACTTAAACACTAGGTCATGGGGCTGGTCCCTAGAGGAGATGATTTAAACGGTGAAATGAGAATTCTGGTTATTGGACATAGTATGACATAATTCTTAAATCACAAAAAATTATGGCAGGAGAAATGTTGGAAGACTATGGATTAGTCCAGGCCTCAAATTTCCAAGAAATGAGGTGGAATGGCCTGAGGGATACTAGATAACTGCAAAATGGTATTAGAGGCCTTTTTAAATTTTTCTCTTCAGAACCTTGGTATTGATACACCCCAGTGCACAGGAATGCAATGAAAACAAGAGAAATTGCCATTTTACCCTTAGCTATCCAAGTGTCGAGAAATTAAACTTAAAATGAAGTACTTAATATACTGAGAAACAGACATATGAGCTTAGTTTAAAAAGAAGTGAAAGCTTTTTTAGCAGTGAAAACATTTTTCACCTTGCTGTTACCATTGGACCTGGTAAACAAAATTTCCTATTTGGAAGAAGGAATTGATACCATTTGTATTTAATAAGGTTTGGTATGGGGGAATTATAATAATCACAATAATAACATGCATTCCTATTCTTCTGTTCTTATTATAACCTGTAACAAAGCAATATGAAGGCAAAAATAAATGAACCAAGAAGTGAAAAATGAATTGAAAAGTTGAGGAAACATTGAGTAATATTAATTAGAGAGAAAGCTTATTGTCATAGAGGAGATTAAAATACCAGAGCTAGTTATTAAAATTTGAATTCATTAAGTCAGTGAATTCAGGAAACTGTATAATGCCACCAAAAATTTATAGAGATATAAATAAGATGAACAAATGAAATTGTAAATTGGTATTCTTTTGATCAAAATAGTGAAGTGATGAAAGAATAAATGGAGCACATGATCCAAATGAGTCGAAATCGTACATGACCCATTCCTAGTTGTACTCTCAATAGTGCTTTCTCACCAGGTAAATGATATTACAATGATAAAAACCATATACAAATGAAATAAACCACAAACAATTCTTGCTTTGCCCTGTAGTGTGGGATTTTAAAAATGATTATATAAGCTGAAACTGTACAAAGCAATTTTAACAATTAATGTGAAAAATTAGCCGTAATTGTTCTATGGTATTTAAATTTTTTTGTCAAAATGTTAAAAATGTTATTTTCAGTTAAAAATGTATGTGGAAAAGAATAGAAAAATGAATATTTATTTATTATGTAATTTAAAACGTTAGAATCATTGAGAATTGAAATGTTCTATTTCTTTGTAAGAAAGCTGGATCAAGATTAGTTTGCATAGCACTCACCTTCTTCTTGATGTGTAACTTACAACAAAGTAAGAATCTTTTCGATTCCTGGGCAAAATTGTTATACGCCTTTCTAAGTTGGATCAGATTCCAACAATAATTTTTTATTCTTTACCCATTTTACCCTTGTGCTTTCAATGTCATAAAATATCTCTGAGAATTCATTTAATGTAGGTTTTTTTCTCCTGTCACTTCTGGTGAAACATTCTCATTCTTTTCATCACAACCATTTTCCGTATTAATGTTGATGAGTTTCCCTTCACTAAGCTCCTCTGGTTACATATGTAGCACCTCTTGAAGAGTGAGAATGTCAGCGTTCTCATAGTCAGCTATTGCTTCTGTAACTCCACTTATGTTTGATTTAAACCCTGCAAAGCTTTTGACCATGTGATAAAAGAATCTGCCATACTGCATGCATATTACTCCTATTGCTTTCTTCCATGATGCTTGGAGGTTTTTAGTTCCATGCTTTATGTCACTTTTTTCACAAAACTCAGCTAAAGAAATTACATCATCTCCAGGTATATTATCAATAGCCTGCCAGAAAGTCCATTTTAGATAACAGATTTTAAATTTTAAAATAACTCCATGGTCCATTATCTGGATTCATAAAGATGTGTTTGGTGGTTCTAGCTGTCTGCTAGGGCTGCCACAACGAAATACCACAGACTGTGTGGCATAAGCAACAGAAATTTATTTCTCACAATTCTGGAGCCTGGAAGTCTAATATCAAGATGTTACCAGGTTTGACTTCTCCTGCAGCCTCTCTCCTTGGCTTGCAAATAGCCACGTTCTCTCAGTGACCTTACATGGCCTTTTCTCTGTATTCACTCTTGATGTCTCTTCTACTTATAAGGACACAAGTCCTACTTGATTAGGGCCCCATTCTTCTGAATACATTTAACCTTAATTACCTCCTTAAAGGCCATAGCTCCAAATGCAGTCACATTGGGGTTAGGACTTCAACCTACAAATTTTGGAAGACACACTTTAGTATATAGCAATTAATATACTGATTTAAGGGCTGTGTCCAATGGTTTGGCTGCATGGTCAGGGATTTGGAACCAATATAATTGGAAAAATGGTGACAAGGAAATCTTGGGACAGGCATGTGGATAGACCATCTAGAATGGGAGAAAACTTTAAGATATTTGTGTTCCATGTCAATGCCCACCAAAGAGTAACTTCAGCAGAGAAGGATTTTAATAATCAAGTGGATAGGGTGACCTCTTCTATAAATGTGTCAGCTTCTTTCCCCAGCCACTCCTGTCATTGTCCAATAGGCTCAGGACCAAAGTGGCTGTAGTGACAGCAAAGGAGGTTATGCATGAGCTCAGCAACATGGACTTAGTCACTCACCAAGGCTTACCTGGTTACAGCCACAGCTGAGTGCCCAATATTCCAACAGTAGAGACCAACACCAAGTTACCAATAAGGCACCATTCCTTGAGGTGTTCAACTAGCTACCTAATGCCAGGTTGATTACATTGGACTGCTTCCATCATGGAAGGGGCAGGATTTTGTTCTTACTAGAAAACAGCCTTACTCTGGATATGGATTTGCTTTCTTTGCAAGCAATGCTTCTGCTAAAACTACTATTTGTACTCATAGAAGGCTTTATCCATTATCACGGTATTCCATAGAGCATTGCTTTTGATCAAGGTACTCACTTCACAACAAATGAAGTGCAGGAACAGACCCATGCTTATGGAATACACTGGTTTTACCATGTCCCCCATTGTATTAGTCAACTCAGACTGCCATAACAAAATACCATAGCCTGGGCAGCTTAAACAACAGAAATTTATTTTCTCAAGCTTCTGGAGGTTGGAAGTCTGAGATGAGGGTAGCAGCATGGTCAAGTTCTGGTGAGGACATTTTTCCTGGCTGGCAGATGATCACCTTCTGCCAGTGTCTTCACATGGCAAAGAGAAAGAGAGCTAGAAAGATTTCTGATACCTCTCCTTACAAGTGAACTAAGCCCATCGTTAGGGGTGCACCCTCTTGAATTCATCTATACCTAGTTATTTCCCAAAAGCCTCATCCAAATATTATCACATTGGGAGTTAAAGCATCAATATATAAATTTTGAGGAAATATAATGAAGTCATTAACACCCAACATCTTGAAGCAGCTAGCTTAATAGAATAGTGGAATAGCCTTTTAAAGACTCAGGTATTGTGCCAGGTAGGAGGTAATAACTTTCAGGGATGAGGCAGGATTTTCCAGAGGGCTGTATATGCTCTAAATCAGCATTCAATATATGGTGCTGTTTCTACCATAACTAGGATTCATAGGTCCAGGAATCAAGGGGTAGGAATTAGAGTGGCTCCACTCACTAATGTCTCCAGTGATACATTAGCAAAATTTTTGCTTCCTGTTCTTATGACCTTGGACTCTGCTGGAGTAGAGGTTTTAGTTCCAAAGGGAGAACTACTTCCACCAGGAGACACAACAATGATTCCATTTAACTGAAAGTTAAGACTACCAACTGGCCATTTTGGACTCCTCATGCTTCAGAATCAACAGGCAAAGAAGGGGGTTATTGTGCTGGACAGGGTTATTGATGCTGACTACTAAGGGGAAATTGAGCTACTACTCCACAATGTAGGCAATGAAGAGTAATTCTGGCATACAAGAGATCTCCTGGGGCATCTCTTGGTATTTCATAACCTGTGATTAAAGATGTTTGTGACACAAAGAAAAAGATACTGAAGGAGAATTTGAGATATATATTATAATAGCTAGAGTAATACTAGTTACTATAAAAATAGTCTACCAAATTTCAGTGGCTTAAAAAAATAGGATTTTATTTACTACTCATATAACAATCCAATGCTGGTATTACTGATTAGGGAGAGGGGTTCTCCGCCTCATGTAGTCATTCTAGACCTTGGTTGATGGAGGCTTTTCCATCTTCACAAATAGCTTCCAAGGTTACCCTATGAATAGACATCCAACCATCAAAGGGGAAAACCATTCTCATATGGGATGATTTAATGGGTCAGGGATAAAAGTGACACACATCACTTCCCCTCACATTCCACTTGTTAGAAGACAATGACATGTACAAATCTAACTGCAAGAAAAGCTGGAAAATATATTCCCTGGCTGAAAATTTTTTTCCTAGCAGCAATTTTACGCGATGGAAGGAAGAGCATGAATTTTGGAGAACATCTAGTCTTCTCTGACATATTTATAAAAGGGTTAATTTGAACTTGAATGCTCAAAAAGGCTTTGGGGCATTGCCTATATATTATTCCCAAATTAATTTGATTCTGTCAGTGTGGGTAATACAATATGTACTAGAATATTTGCATTGTTTTTTCTGTCCTACTTGTGGCTATGCTACATGGATGCAGCCATGCACTAGGAAAACTTTGGTAGTGAATCTCCTAGCAAACTGTGTAAGTTCATATAACATACAGTTGGGACCACACAGAAGGGGAGAATATTGGGAATTGAATCAAATTAAATTAAAAGAATAAATAACAAATGAAAAAGGTGTATACAACATGCAAAGACAAGTTGTTAAAGAAGAAATACAAGGAGCAAGTCTATTAAGAAGAAAATATTCAACCTCATTACTAAAGGAATAAACATTATATTGATATGTCATTCTTAAGCAAATTAGAAAAAATAAAGATTTTAAAATGATAATGTCCTGTATTTGTTAATGTCTACTTGAAATGAGATTTTTAAAAATTACTTTGAATGAGCCTATAATTTGATACAGCTTTCTGAGGGATGATTCATCAGTACAAACAATCTTAAGATGGTAGTTTCCTTGGCTCAGTAATTCCACTTTTGTTGATGTTACTTAATTAAATGATTGAGAATCTGGTAAAAAGCTAATTAAATAATGATCACAGTGGAATATTTATATAATAATTAAGTTATAAATAACCTAAGTATCCAACATTAAGGCAGTAGTTTAAAAAATTAAGGTAGATACCCCATCAAATGGGCTATTGTATAATCATCAATCACATTTCTAAAACATATTTTACAACATTGAACTGCTGATGATAATATTTAGTTAATTAAGATGCAGAATTATACATATACTGTAATACCAATTAAAATGTAAAATAATGGGGCCAAAATTTAAACCAAAACAAAATATTAACAGTTAGTATACCAGAATGATGGAAATATGTACGATTTTTAAAAAACTTTCTGTCTTTTTAAAGCTTTTACAATTTATATCTGTAATTATTAACTTCAGACACGTAACAGTTATTTTACAAAGACCCAGATCTTTGAGTTTGCCTTATATATGTTCAGTTTAAAACTGTTTGTTAATCTGGTGTACTGAAAATAAAATACTAATCAAATTAAGGTTTCTATACAATGTTGTTAAATTTGCTGGTTTACATTATGATTCATACATTGTGGGAAGTATTTAAATACAGATTCTATTTTATTAATGAGATAAATGCTGGTAAAGAAAAGTAAGACATTACCATATATATATATATACTTATATATATATTTATATATATATACTTATATATATATTTATATATATTTATATATATATTTATATATATTTTTATATATATTTATATATATATTTATATATATATTTATATATATATTTATATAATATTTTCTTGAAAACTGGAAGTGGCAGTTTTTCTGGAATCAAGAAAGCATAGTCAGGCTATACTATAAATATTAAATTTATTTATTTATGTCCAGTTTCTTCTAACAAAGGTTTCTAGATGAGTCATAACAGTGGAAAGTTGTGATAGCAAATGCTCGAATTGAAAATATGGACCATTTTGATATCATGTACAAGGAATAGAAGGCACATAAAAATTCTCATTAGATGATGTCATTACAATTTGTTTTATTTATTTGTTGAGTAAATTATATCATACTGATAGGTGATTTTTAGACTGGAACATGAGATCAGAACAATGAAGACCGGGTGAATGAAAAACAAAAAATAAGCCATCTTCAAAGTTAACTTGATGGTACAAGGCACCATGGCTATTCCATTATCCAAATTCTTCTTTTGCTGAGGAAGATTAGCCCTGAGCTAACATCTATGCCAATCTTCCTCTATTTTGCCTGTGGGTCACCAAGATAGCATGGCTGACAAGTCATGTAGGTCCACACCCAGGATCCAAACCGCTGAACCCAGGCCACTGAAGCAGAGCATGCCAAACTTAACCCCTAGGCCACGGGGCCAGCCCCCCAAATTCTTAATCATCAATCTTTTCATTGATTATTGTAAAATGTTTTTAATAGAAATGATCTACAAGATCTTAAATTAACATGGCATTAAATAGAAATAACATCCCACTAAATTTTCTTTTCCTAGATATCCAAATCTTTTCTACATGACATGATAATCAAGATATTTTTAAATATTAATATTTTCTGCAAATATGTTTTCATTATCATCTGCACATTTGGTATTTTAAAGATGATGCATGTTTACTTTGTTACCGATCAATATGTCTTCTTTCATGAACTCTGTAGCTAAGTGATTAATTAAGTTTATGAATTATTTTGAATAAGAGATATACAAAAACCATTATTGGGGCCTGCCCAGTGGCCTAGCAGTTAAGTTTGTGTGCTCTACTTTGGCGGCCTGGAATCAGCCAGTTGGGATATTGGGCATGGGCCTGTGCACTGCTTATCAAGCCATGCAGAGGCAGGCGACCCAGAAAGAAAATAGAGGAAGATGGCCGCAGATGTTAGCTCAGGGCCAATCTTCCTCAGTAAAAAAAGAGGAGGATTGGCAGTGGATGTTATCTCAGGACTAATCTTCCTCGAAAAAAACCACAACACATTATTAAGTTCATGATATGTGAATTATAAAAAAATTATCAGTAAATATATGTTAACTTTTATTATATACCAGGCATTAATCTAGGCATTGCGACAGAGTAGGGTATTAACAAAAAGTAAAAACAATAAGTTTCCATAGATCAAATTCTTACACTGTCTTAAGCGCTTTACCTACATTAACTCATTTGGACCTCAAAACATCTTTGTGAAGCTGATCTTGCACAAATTTCTTAATTCTCTGAGCCTCATTATCTTTACCTATACAATAGCTATACTATCAACTTTCTTATTGATGGCATGGATTCCCTTAGAAGAGTTCACATTCTTATCTTGATTCCCTAAAATCAGAATCGGTAATAAAGGTGCTGATTTTTTTCTCATGCTAACCTTGAGACCTCTCGACTATCAAACCTATGACTCACAATTGCAATATCTAAAACACAATTCTTTCTGAGAGGAGGAGAAAATGAGAAAGGAAATCTTTTCATCATAGTCAGAGAAGAGACACTTAGAAACAGGTCAAACTCTATATTGAATTATGTAAAAAATGAAAAACAATATATTGCTAAACTTCTCAGATCTGTACAGCCAATAAATGTAGAATTTTTGACCAAATGCATTTTGTTTGTTAAAACATTCATCCTCTGGACCTCCATAACTACCCTTATTTCTTCTGTAAGCCAGATCTTTTCTTTCTTTCTTTCTTTTTTTTTTTTTACATTTCTTTCACGCTCCTCTAAACATCTGGATTGTTCATCAGACCCTGTTCTTCATTAACTTTGTATTTCTGGGGATATGCTTAAAGAAAGAAATTTTGCCACAATGAGCATCTGCTTCTAAGAAGATCTCTCTCTAACCTTTGGTTCTATCTTTCTTTCCCTTCCCCCTCCCCCCTCCCTTTTCCTCTGTCTTTTCACTGAGATCAGATTTTATGTATGATATACAGAAATAGGGTTCAGGTTATGATATTTAATTCTTACTTGAACTTAAATCTACTTTCATAATGTCTATAAATGAAAGGAATTGTGTCTGACTGGTTCAGGAATCAGTCGACTCATATATAATCAGCTTAAGATAGAGTATTTCTTTAAATCAGATAAATGTGCAGAAAACAAATTGAAATTTACAGATAATACTGCTTATAGTGTACACTTTTAATTGCTATAGAAAACACATTTTTGAGAGTTAGAGATAATGTGGGTTTTTTTGCTGTCTAGATAAAATATCACTCTCAGATTTTATGTCTGTCTTCCTTTTTATGGGAACATAATAGGGGAGGCTGGAGAGAGGTGAGTAAATTTCCACCATTTGCTACCCTTAAAAAGACAAAAATAGTAGGGCATTTGAACATTCCTTTTGAAAGTCTACATTTTAAAACTGTATTTCCCTCCTTTTATTTGTTACTACTAAAATTAGCTTAATTTTAATAATCTGAGATGTGGTAGTTTTTTCAATGAAAAAAGTACATAACTACATCCTGGATAACCTGAGCTAAAAGGTGATTTGGTAGGATGAGTAATATACACTGCCAACCAAATCTCCCAGCTACTATATTCTTTTTCCTATTGTCCTATTCTCTTGTGCTTCTATTATTTATGAGGTTATCGTTTACTTGGTTTTAATTTGGATGCCAGGATTCTGACACATCATACTTATTGCTTCTCTATTTCTAATAAAAATTCTATTACACTTTTTACATGAACAGGAAATTTATTGCACTACTTATTACCAGGTTAGCACTTCAACTCTAGAGTGAATGGATAAATAGAGTTTTAAATAAGATGGGACAATCTTTACAAAATGAATTATTTTCTTTTCATGATCCAGAGACTCATTTTTCTTAATTATTTTTGCTGTTGTTTGCCATTACAGCTCCACTTTACGTTTTCAGTGAACCCAAATCATTAACTAGTTTCCTTTAAAATGGATGTAAATTCTGAAAGACGACTTCCCTATAATTATTTCTGTCACTTGAAAAAAAGGTATATTGTTCAGAATGTCACAAATCATTAAGAAAAATAGTTTATGCATAGTCAATTCTGCCAGGAGAAACACATTTTTTGTGAATAACTCCCTGCAGATATTGAATAAATCTCATTGTTAAATTTTCAGGTCTAAATTGGCAATAACAGCCTTGTGTGCCGTGTGCAGTTGGCAAAAATGTCAGAGAAAAGCAAACTTTTTGAAATAATCACATATTGAATTGAAATTTAAATCTACTAAGATGTCATAGCACCAGCTGGCAAATTAGATACAAATTGGATTTAAGCAGAAGTAGTAGGAGTAATTTGTGATTGTTGTTTTAGTTTTCCTGTGTGTTTGTTATATTTTGTTTCTTTTTGATCTAAGTCAACAAAGCCAAAAGGGCAAAATGATATTAAAAGATATGTGGCATAAATCAATTAAGGATCATTTATTAGACTTCTTAGAGGTTTCCTATTTGTACGTTATCTACATTCACATTATAGGAGATTGTATAGATATCTGTAGATTATATTTCATGAAGTAATTTTTAAAATATCTATCTGCTAAATATTTTCTCTTTTCATACAGTTTTACTTTTGATATTCTTAAAATAGATTTTTGAATGAATACATGTTTATAATCCATAATTTATAAAAATATCGTATCTTGCCATGAGGCTGCATGGTTTTCAGATTGACTTTCCATTCCCACTGTAATTTGGTAATTCTAATCCTAACTAAATTTCATTAGGCTTGTTACTTAAGAAATACATTCTCATAAACATGTCCAATTCATTCCTAACTAAAAAGTTGGCATTGCCAACTTAGCATTGGTGAAAAGAAAATGAGTGTATGTATAACTTCAGTAGATACTGGAAAATATTTTGTTAGTTTTAGTAAGTCCATTTCTGAACACTGATGCTCTAAAAGTTTAAGTATTTATCAAACACCAATTTTTCAAAAGAGCTCAAGCTGCTTACAAAGTTCAAAACATTTACTCATCACTCATTCTTTTCATTTTTCTATATTTATTGTCATTGGCAGAGAGGGGATTATCAGTCACACTGTCAGTATTTCAGCTAAAATGTTGTCAAAAAACATTAGAGATTTTTATCCTTTAGCTCATTTTATATCTTTTGAATTTCAGATTTTGATGTCAATCCACTTGTTGCAATCCTGCTGATTAAGATGAGAGGAATTCAAGATTGTGCATACTAATTATTTACATATTGTATGTGTATTTATTTTCAATTTAGATTGCAAACTTTAGTTTGTCCCTTTATTCATAAAAGCACCAGTTTCTTTTCTGATGTGGAGAAAGAAATTCATGTGTTTAACATTCAGTAGTTATTTATTATTTTATTTAATTTTGATCCTTCTTGAATGATTAACTAAGGGGTATGTTTATTTTCTTTATCATGTTGATTTTCAAATACTTGTGCATAGAAGAAGTGACATAGTATCTCTTTAGACTTCTTTTAGATATGATCTCATTGGCTTGACCACTTTAACAACTAAATTGAATAAACCATTCCTGAATTCATTGTTTTACTGAATTAGATTTACTTTAGTTACTTGAAGTAAACTGGTTGATCACCAAATTGGTTTTGGTTGTTAGATTATTATGGAAAAAAGTGTGAAAATAGTGAATTCACTTGTTGTAAATAAACAAAAACAAATGAATAATTTAGGGCAACAGAGTGCTCTTAATTTGGTAGTTTACAAAGGTAATTATTAACAGACTATGAAATTTCTTTGAAATACTATTACACAATAGCACAGCTCCAATTTTAGGCAACATTTCAAGGTAAGACAAGATCCTATATAACATGTCCAACAGAAGTATATTGGAAGAAGAACCCACTCCGTCCCTTCGCCCTCCATACTTAACAATACAACAGAAAATAGATGGCGTATTTAAAATAAAATATAAACGTTAAGATATTATGGATGTAGAAATCAAAGATTTTCTGCAATTGTAATCGTATCATGTAACTATCCCAGTAGTGACCATTATGGAACAAGAATAATGTGGAATAGAACAAGAAGATCTTCCAAGCTTGAATCTTAATAGAAGAAAATCCAATTCAAAGATCAGTTACTCTTTTTTAGCTGACAGTTTCACTACAGTCTTGGTAAGAGGTGTAAGATTTAAATATAATGAAACCCACCATATTGTATTTGTAGTTTGTGTAAACTTTCATAGTTACTTCCATAATAAATAGTCCAAAGTTTTGGAAATTTAGAATGTTCTATGATGGATCGTGTATCAATAAAGAAGATATGGTGGAAGTATACTGATTATGTTTATTTTCTTTTGCATTCCTTCAAAGTGAAGATTCACATCCTTTGGATGTCTAAGTTACATGGTTTGTAATGCTAAAAATAATTAGCATTTATATTGTGTTTTGGATTTTACATCCAAATTACAGATACCTAACTTAATTCTCATAATAGTTCTGTGAGCTGGGAATTGTCATATATAGGCACTTACTATAGCTGCAAACAGTGCTAGGCATCATAGGGATAGACAAAACATAGATGTCATATATCTACATGACAATAAGGACTCAAACACTGCAAATTATTTTCTAACTCAATTCTCTCAATGTATGTATTATATCTATGAGATTCATCCATGATGAGGTGAATAACTTTAGTTCATTCATGTGTATCAGTATATGAATTCCATTGTGTGAATATACTACAATGTATATTTCTGTGTTTCACTAAAGGCCATTTAAGTTGTTTACATTTAAGAAGTACAGTATTGCTCTTAACCTCCTTATACATATCTCCTATTCACATATGTTAGTTTCTTTAGGGTGTACACCTGGGAATGGAATTGCTGGGTCTATAGGGAGGCATATGCTCCATTTTATTAAATAATACCAAATCATTTACCGAAACAGTTGCAGCAACTTTCTCACCCATGGTAGATGATAATTTCTGTTACTTCTTATCTTTGTGACACTTGGAATAGTCATACTTTTTAGTTTTGACAATCTGCTGGGTGTGAAAAGGTATCTCATCATTGTTATTTGTATTTATCTGAGAAGCAATTGAGTTGAACATTTTTCACATGTTTCTTAGACATTCAGGGTTCCATTTTGTAAAATCCCTTGTGACGTTTTCAACCCATTGTTTTATTCAACTTTTCATCTTTTTTTCTTATTGGTTGTTAGTATTTTTAAATTCTAGATACTAATACTTTGTTTTACAAATCATTTGTATTACAGTTTTCCCAGTTTATGGCTTATCTTTTCATTCCATTAATGGGTCTTGTGGTGAATAGAATAAGCTAGAAGGACTTGCACTAAGATATATCAAACTGATCATAATGCTATTATATTTAATACAATATGGTATTTGAATCAGGGATAGGCAAATTGACTAGTAGCACAGAATTGTGAGCTCACAAAGTTTCTTAATTTTAATACAGTATAATTTTTTCCAGATATTCCTTCATGATCTGTGCTTTCTCTGTCTTCTTTAAAAAATTTGACTGTACACTGAGTTAACGGAAATATTCTCCTATATTAGTTTGTTTCTATTTTATTTTTGTTTTTCAGCTTTATTAAGGTCTAATTGGCACATAGGAATTGTATATATCTAAGGTGTAAGACTTGATGTTTTGATACCAGTACACATTGTGAAAAGATCACTATAATCAAGCTAATTAACATATCAATCTCCTCAAATAGTTACCATTTTCTTTTTTTTGTTTGTGGTGAGAACACTTAAGATCTTCCCTCTTAGCAAATTTCAAGTATACAAAAAAGAGTTTTTAACTGTATTCTCATGCTGTACACTAGATTTTCAGAACTCATTCAACTTGCATAACAGAAACTTTGTACCCTTTGACTAACATCTCTCCACTTCCCCTTTCCTACTCACCACTGGAAATCACCATTCTACTCTTCACTTCTATGAGTTTTGCTATTTTAGACATTTGACTGAGATCATGCAGTATTTGTCTTTGTCGGGCTTATTTCACTCAGCATAATGTCCTCCAAGTTCATCCATGTTGCTGCAAATGGTAGGATTTCCTTCTTTTCATGGATGAATAATATTCCATCTCATATATATATATATATATATGTATATATATATATATAATGATATGTATATCATATAGATAAATAGATAGATATAAGAGAACTGAGCCTAAGGGACTTATGGAATATCATCAAAGAAACAGCTATACATATGATGAGAGTACAAAAGGAGAACAAGAAGATTAAGGGACAGAGACATTATTTGATGAAATAATGGTCAAAAACATTCTAAATTTAATGAAAGACATAAATCTAAAAATCTAAGCTCAATGAAGTGCAATAGGATAATCCAAAGAAACTCACACGGAGACATATTATAATTAAACTGTCAAAAGACAAAAAGAATCTTGAAAACAATAAGTGAAAAGTAATTCATAACATACAAGAGATCCTCAATAAGATTATCAGGTGATTTCTCAGCAGAAGACTTGGAAGCCAGAAGGCAGTGATATGATATATTTAAGTTGTTGAAAGAAAAATACTGTTAATGAAAAATTGTATATTCAGTGAAACTATCCTTTAAAAATAAGAGACAGATTAAAACATTCTGAGATAAACAAAAACTGAGGGAGTTCATTACCACTTGACCTGGTCTACCAAAAATTCCTAAAGGGAGACCTTCAAGGTGAAATGAACAGACTCTACACAATAACTCAAAGCCACATGGACATATAAGAATCCTCATTAAAAGTAATAATTGTGCAAATATAAAAACCAGTGTTGTGATTTCAGTTTGTAACTCCACATTAAACTTTTTACTGTATTTACAGGACAATGCATAATAAATAACCATAATTCTGTTCATGGGTATGCCATTTATACAGATGTAATTTATGAAACTTATATCAGAAAGTGGAGGCAGTGGAGTTGAATAGCAGTAGAGTTTTTGTATACCTTTGAAGTTAAGTTGATACCAACTCTAAATAGACTGTTTTAGCTTTCAGATGTTATATGTAATCCCCATGGTAACCATAAAGAAAATATCTTTAAAATATGAAAAAAAGAAATGATAAGAGAATCAAAATGTATCTCTATAAAAAATCAACTAAGCATAAAAGAATGCAGTAATGGAGGAAATGAAAAACAAAAAATCTTTAGGACTCATAGAAAACAAATAAAAATGACAAAAATAAGTCCTTCCCTATCATTATCACTTCAAATGTGAATGAATGAAACTCCATAATCAAAAGGCAAATCTTGATAAAAGATATTTTTTAAAAAAACAGAATCTAACTCTGTGCTGTCGACAACAAACTTACTTTAGATCTAAGGGCACACACAGATTGAAAGTGAGACATAAAAAAAAAGATATTCTGTACAAGCAGTAATCAAAGGACAGCTGGTGTGGCTGTACTGATATCAGGCAAAATAGACTTTAAGTCAAAAACTGTTACAAGAGACAAAGAAGGACAATATATATTGATAAAAAGGTCAATTCACCAAAAAGATATAACAGTCATAAACATATATACACCAAAAATCAAAGCTCCAAAATATATAAAGTGAACATTGATGGAATTGAAGGGAGAAATAAATATACAGTAATTTTGGAAACTTCAAAATCTCACTTTTGATAGTAGATAGAACCAGGATGAATATGAATAAAAAAGGGAGGACTTGAACAACACTAAACCAATTGGATCTAACACATATATAGAACACTCTACCCACAGAAGCAGAATACACATTTTTCTCGAGTGTACATGGAACATTCTCAAGGAGAGACCGTATGTTAGGCCACGAAACATCTTAATATAATTAAAAAGAATGAAATCACATAGATTATATTTTCTGAACACAAGGGAATGAAACTAGAACCAATAGCTGAATAAAAATTGGAAAATTCACAAATATGTTGAAATTAAGCAATACACTTCTAAACACAGGAAAAATGAAAAGGGAAACTAGAAAACACTTTGAGGCAAATAAAAATGAGACCACAACCTACCAAAATTTGAGACGCAGCAAAAAAAGTGTAAGGGGAAATTTTATAGGTGTAAGTGATTATATTAAAAGAGAGATTTCAAATAAACAATCTAACTTTACACCTTAACAGACTAGAAAAAGGAAAACAAACTAAGCCCAAAGTTAGCAGAAGCAAGAAAATAATAAAGATTAGAGCAGAGATGAATAAAATAGAAAATATAAAACAGAATAGAAAATCAATAAAACTAAAAGTTGGTTCTTGGAAAAGATCAACAAACTTAGCAAACCTTTAGCTAGATTGACTAAGTAAAGAATAAAAAATATTCAAATTATTAAAACAGAGATAAAATTAAAACTATTACTACCAATTTTACAGAAATAAAAAGGATTAGAAGAGAATACTATGAACAATTGTATGGCATTTCCTCTGCTTTCTTTCCCTTTATTATTATCTGGCACTCTGATTACACATATGTTTGACTTTTCATTCTGTTTTTTATGTATCTATATCTCTCTATATTTTTTCTTTACACTTTAGATAATTTTATTAAAAGTATCTTCCAATTTGCAAATTGTATTTTTTAATCTGCTTTTAAACCCAGTCATTGTGTTTTTAATTAAACTTATCTTTTAATCTTAGAAGTTTCAGGTAGTTGTTTATCAATGTTCCCTGTACGATTTTGATAATATCTTGTTCTTTATTCATTTCTTGATGAATTTCATTACTTTAGTTTCTTGTATTTATATTATATTCTGATCATTCCATTCTGTAAAAGTTTTGCAGATATATTTATACCATTATTTCTTCTGTCTTTTTGTATATTTTGTGATTTTTAAAAATATTTCTCACAATTTTAACTTTGTGGATATTTTGAGATCTGAGTTAAAGGTATGTTTCTCTAGAAAAGATGTACTTCTACCTTTGTATATTACCTTGAGTTACTGGCAATTTGGACCAATGTCTACACTTGTGGTTTTCCAGCAAATATTGGATTTAAATCCATATGAGCATTGTCTTATGACTTAATCTCAAGGGAGTGTTTTTATTTTATCTCCAGTGAAGCCCAGATTTTAAGATAGACCATTTTCTATGGGGGCAGTCAGTTTATTCCAGGTTAACTCTAACACAGATTATACACACCTATGGCACTGGTATTATGTTGCACTCTCTCTTATTAGATTTTTCAGCTAGAGATGTCATAGATTTTGTCTCTTGTTCATTGGTGCCCACAGATCCAGATTGTGTACCTGATTTCTAGTGGTCACACTTTTAGTTAGTTATTATCCTTTTTGTGAGCTGATCAATGCTTTTCAAAATTTGTTATAATTTTTTCATTATTTTCTTGTTTTTGACGAAAGGATTGGACTGATTATCAGATTCACCATACTTCAAACTATAGAAGTTTATTTTAAACATATCCACTGATATCAAGAAAAATGATGGAGTAGGAAGTGCCAGTAATTCACCTCTCTACTTAGGCAACAATTGTGTTGTCAGAATCAGTCTGAGGTAACTATTTTGGAACTCTAGAGTCTATTGAAATGCTTGCAGCTTCCAGGAGAAAGCCTGGGTGCTAAATCATGGTTAATTTTAGCCAATTTCAGCTGGTAGTGTGGTAGCTGCTAACCATTCCCCATTCCCTAGCCTGATGCCAGACGATTGTACCCACATTCTAATATGGCTTTTTGGAGTCAGGGTAGACAATGTGGACCTTGTTATCTAAATATCAGAGTTCTGTGTTCTGATTGCTGATTGTTGCTTTCAATCACTGAGCCACAAGCACAGAGGTTGTCAACCTCTATTTTCATCCCCACTGGCTGAGAAACTTACCAGGGAATTGAAAGGAGCCAAAGCTTGGTGTGATTTTTTTTTTTTTTTGCTTTCTTTCTTTCCTTTCCCCTATTTGTGAATCAGAAATTTAAGAATCAAGATATTCAAAAAAACCATAAGTAGGGGATATTTAGAAAACCATCACTCATGACCAAGGAAAGACACAGCTTCAGAATATTAATAAGAAGACATTAAGGTTTCACTTCAAGATGGTCACTGGTACAGAGGCACCATTCAATGATGGTTACCATATTATAAAATTCAAATGTCTAAATTTCAGAAAAAATCACAAGGCATACAAAAAAACAGGAAATATTTACTACTCAAAGGAATAAAAAAATTGAGAGAAACTGTCCCTGAGGAAGCCCAGATGTCAGATTTACTAGACAAAGACTTTAAAACAACTGTCTTAAAGACATTCAAAATAATAAAGGGAAACATGGACAATGACAGGAAAGCAATACATTAACAAAATTATAATGTCAACAAAGAGACATAAATTATAAAAAGAAACCAAAAATAAATTCTGGAGCTGAAAAATGCAATAACAAAAATGAAATATTCACTACATAGGTTCAAAAGCTTTAAGTAGGCCAAAGAAAGAATTGGCAAAATTAAAGATAGACTAATTGAAATTTTTGAGTCTGAGGAACAGAAAGAAAACATATGAAAAGTTAACAAAATCCAAGGTAACTTTGGAATGCTATCAAGCAGATCAACATAAACATTGTGGGAATCCCACAAGGAGAAGAGAGAAAGGGGCAGAAAGAATATTTGAAGGAAAAAATGGCATGAATTCTAGCCCATCTAAGAAACTGTAAGTCATCACTTCATCCTAACAATAACTAAAAAGCTGAACAAACTGAAAAGTGAACAACTCTTCTCAGATTCATTGGAAGTGTGAGGTCACAGAGCTAACTGCTGCTTTCAGAATTGGAGAGACCAATAGGCAAATACAAAGGAACATAACTTACCAGAGCAGAAACCCTTAAGCACAAAGTTCCATGGAAACCGGTCCCAAGGTAAGGTTTAGCATGGAGCAATGTGAGAGATAAAAACTCCAAGGAAACCTCATCATTGGGGGACCCCCACACTTTTATCAGTTTTACCTCCAGGAGTTCAACCAGGTTATCACAGTGAATCCTGTAGAAAATATCCTTGTTCTTTTGATAGGGGGAGGGCAAATAAGCTGTTTTTCAAATATGCCCAAGCACTCTGTCCTTTTTAACAAGGTCTGCCCTCAGGAGAAATTGTAAGCCAGAACCCAACATGCTGCGGTATTATCAGAGCCTAAAATACCTGGAAGAATAGAAATACCCAACTCCAGTCTCTTCTAAACTTCCACAAGGATGAAGGGAATAAGGGAAATACCAAGTAGAGTTCACAGTAGCAAACCTGTCCCACTGAAGATGGGAGACTGAGAAGCACATGTAACGTTCACAGTCTAGAGGTTCAGTCTCACTAAAAGATTGAGACCTAATCATGGGATTATAGAATGTGTTCCCCCAACCCCTATGCCTTACAAGCACATTACTAAAAGCCTATGTATGGCAGTTCCTTTTACACAGTACATCATGTCTGGCTATCAAGAAAAAATTACAAGACATGCTAAAAGGCAAAAAAACATAATTTGAAGAGATAAAACAAGAGTTAAAATCAGAGCAGAATGTGACAGAGATGTCTGGAGTGCTCATAGCACCACTGCAACCCCCAGGTGGAAGTGTGCCTCAGGGAAACTGTGGAAACTGGTGATGGCAGCCCTGATCCCCCATGTTATGACTTCTGCATCTGGTGGCTCTGCTTAGGTGGCCCAGAGTTCACCAGTTTGGATCTTGGACATGGACACATGCACTACTTATTGAGCTATGCTGTGGCAGGCATCCCATGTATAAAGTAGAGGAAGATGGATACAGTTGTTAGCTCAGGGTCAATCTTCCTCAGCAAAGAGAGGAGGATTGGCAGCAGATATTAGCTCAGGGCTAATTTTCCTCCAAAAAAAAAAGAAAGAAATGTTGGAGATGAAAAATACAATGGATGAGATAAAGAAAAATCTGGAGCCCTTAAATAACAGAGCTGGTATTATAGAGAACAGAATTAGCAATCTAGATGATAGGAATACAGAAATACTTCAGATGGAAGAGGAGAGAGAACAAAGACTGAAAATAAGTGAAGAAATTCTCCAAGAAATATCCAACTCAGGAAATGCAACATAAGGATTATAGATACTCCAGAGGGAAAAGAGAGGGAGAAAGGAACAGAGAGCTCGTTCAAAGAAATAATAGCTGAGAATTTCCCAAACCTAGAGAAGGAGCTGGAATTACAAGTAAATGAAGCCAATAGAATTCCCCTTCTCCAAGGCATATATTAGTAAAGCTGGCAAAAATAAATGACAAAGAAAAAATACTAAGGGTAGCAAGGCAGAAGAAAATAACCTACAAAGGAACCTTTATCAGGCTTTCAGCAGATTTCTCAGAAGAAACCTTACAGGCTAAGAGAGAGGATAATGATATATTCAAAATTGTGAAAGACAAAACTTTTAGCCAGTGAAAATATCCCTCAGATGTGATGGAGAAATAAAAACTTTCCCAGATAAACAAAAGCTGAGGGAATTCATTGCCACAAGAACCCCCTACAAGATTTGATCAAGAAGGCCTTCATAGCTGAAAAAAGAATGGGTTTACAAAGCCTTGAGCAAGAAGATAAATGGGTAGACCAAATCAGAAAATTGCAACTTTCTATGAGAACAGATTAGCAAATAATTATAAATCTAAAGATAATGGGAAAGAAAGCATCAAAAATAAATATCATTTTAACCACAAATTCACAAAACATAACAGAATAAGTTGTGACAACACCAACTTAGAAGGGAAAGAAGAAAAAGATGGAAACTGCTTAGACTAAGCAAATAAGAGGCTATGAGAGAATGGACTATCTCATCTACGAGATCTCTTGTACAAACCTCGTGGTGACCACTAAACAAAAAATCAGAACAGGAACACAAGTGATAAATGAAGAGAAAACTGATGAAACCATCATAGAGAGCCACCAAACTGAATTGGCAGTCTGAAATACGTGGAACAAGAAACAAGGGAAATACAAAACAATTGGAAAACAAGTGATAAAATGGGTGCATTAAGACCTCGTATATCAATAATCACTCTAAATGTAAATGGATTGAATTCCTCAATTAAAAGACACAGAATGGCTAAATGGATTAAAAAAAACACGGGGCCAAGCATTTTACTGCCTCCAGGAAGCACATCTCAGCTCTAAAGACAAACACAGGTTTAGAGTGAAGGGATGGAAGACGATACTCCAAACTAATGGCAAACAAAAGAATTCAGGTGTTGCCATGCTTATATCAGACAAAGTAGACCTCAAGATAAAAAAAGGCAATGAGAGACAAAGAGGGACAGTATATAATGATAAAAAAGACACTCCACCCAGAGGATATAACACATAAATATATGTGTACCTAACACAGGAGCACCAAAATATGGTATACAATAAAAAAAGACTATGATCTGAAAAAGGAGAAAACGTAACCAAATATCAAGAGAATAAAAAGATCAAGAAAGACAGATGCAGAGATTTTCCAGATTTAGAATTATCAGACAAGGATTTGAAAATAACTATAATTATTAAGTTAAAGAAATTAAAGATAAAGATAGGTGAAAGGACAGAGTAATTGAAAAGTATGTCTATAAAAAATTAATTCTATGAAAAGAATGAAATGAGCATTTTGGAGAAGAGAAAATACACTTTTATCAAGACGGGAATGATAGTGATTTAAACAGAGCAGAAGATAGGATAAGTGAACATGAAGAGAGTTAAGAACCTTCCAAAATAAACAGCAAAAAAAAAAATGCAAAAGAATGGGGAAACAGCAAGAGAAGATCATAAGAGATATGTATAACCCATTGAAAAAGTCTTACACACTCGTGACTGGAGCCCCGTAATGTAAGGAATAGACTATATGGCAGAAGTAAAGTTTGAAGAGGTAATACCTAAGAATTTTCTCAACCTGATGGAAGAGATCAACCCAACTGATTCAACGAGATCTTGTAACTCCAGAAAAAAATAAATATGAGGAAAGACAAATTTAGGCATGGTTAAAATAAGAAAAGTAAAAAACAAAGAGAAAATTTTAAAGCAGAAACAGAAAAAGAAAATTATCTTCAAAGGACAAGCAACAAAATCAACAGCTGACTTTTCAACAAAAAACAAGCCAGAAGGCAAAGCATGACACCTTTAAAGTACTGAGAGAAAGCAAACAAACCCGAACAAGCCACAACAATAAGAACAAAAACTGCCAACCTGGATTTATACACCCAGGAAAGTTATCTTCCAAAAACAAAGTCAAACTAAAGATTTTTTCACATAAATAAAACAAAGAGAATTCATCTCCAGTGTTCTTAAGAATGAAGGAAAAATATTCCAAGTAGAGTGAAGAACAGTAAATATATGGGCAAAATATATTGGAAATCACTAAATGATACCAAAATTTTAAAACAAAATGATAATGTTATGTGGTGTATAACACATATGATAACAATACTGTATGCTTTGATTTATATGAAGTTCAAAAACTGGTGGAACTAATCTATGGTGTTAGAACTCAGAAAAATTATTATTTGGGGGTGGTGATTTGGTGGAGTTTGTGAAAGCTTCCAAATTTCTGATAAAGTTCTGTTCTTGATACGGATACCAGTTATACAAGTATGCTTGCTTTGCGAAAATTGAGTGAGCTATAAAAAACTTACGCATTAATCAGCTCAGGCTGCCGTAACAAAATATCACACACTGGGTGGCTTGAGCAACAGAAATGTATTTTTCTCGCAATTCTGGAGAGTAGAAGTCCAAGGTCAAGGGGCCAGTGGTGAGACCTCTCTTTCTGGCTTGTAGATGGCTACCTTCTTGCTGTGTCTTCACGTGGCCACTTCTCTGTGTTCATGAGGAGAAATAGAGATCTCAAGTGTCTCTGTTTCTTCTTATAATGACACCAGTCTTATTGAATTTGATCCCACCCTTACGAACTCATTTAATCATAATTACCTCCTTAAAGTCCCTATTTCCAAATATGATCACAAAGGAAGTTAAGGCTTCAACCTATGAATTCTGGGGGATGCAATTCATTCCATAACATTCCTCCCTCTTGTCCCCCCAAATCCATGTCCTTCTCCTGTTCAAAATACATTCACTCTATTCCAACAGCCATGAGAGTCTTAACCCATTCTAGCATCCATTCCAAGTTGAAAGTCTCATCTAAATATTATCTAAATCAGGTATGGTGAGACTCAAGGTATGATTCATCTTGAGGCGAAATTTTCTTCTATATGTAAAACCATGAATCCAGATAAGATATGTGCTTTCCAAATATAATGATGGGACATGCATAAGATAGACATCCCATTCCAAAAGGGAGAAATCAAAATGAAAAAAGGGATGATGGGTCTCAAACAAGGCTAAAACCTAAAAGGCAAGCTCCATGAGTTCTGAATGCTCAAAAATATTACTGTTTGGCTGGTTGCTATGATGTCTAGGCCCACTACGGTAGCAGTGTCATTCCACAGTCATAGACAATGGCCCCAGCCCCTTGGCCCTGTCCCTTTGCTTTGAAACAAAAGAGATAGCTATTTTGCTCCTTGGGCAGGTGTGTTCCTGGCTTGTAGTGAGAGTGGCACCGCAGTGATCTCTGAATATACTTTGGTGACATTCTTCTCTTTTCTTGAAGGATAATGTATGTTCAAAGCTGGGTAGCTCTATTGTCTCATCCTGTAGAATCTCGGAAGTCTGACAGCTTTCTTTCATTATGTCTCATTTTCGCTGTCCCCTTTACTTCAAACTGGCAGTCTGTCTGCTGGTATAATCCCATCTCTACTTCTGGCTCCTGATGATATCACATTAAAGTCATGGGTAATTTCTTTATGGGGAAATTGTCCAGTCACACAGTTGGTGTTTTCACCAGGACACACTTTCTCACTTTTGGCAATGTGGATAAGCTGAGAATTTTCTAAATCTTCAGGTCCTGGTTCTTTTTTGCTAAACAATTTCTTCAATTTATCTCTATTCTATTGTATTTTACTATAAGAAGAAAGGAGAAGCTAGGCCACATCTTCAACATCTTGCTTAGAAATCTCCTCGGCTAAACATCCAATGTCATCACTTGCAAGTACCTTCCATAAAAGACTAGAAAACAATTGAGCCAAGTTCTTTGCAATTTTATAACAAGGCTTACCTTTCCTCCAGTTTCTAACAATATGTTTTTTTAATTTCTGTCTGTGACCTCACCAGAAGCCATCTTAATGTTCATATTTCAACGAACATTCTGTTAATGATGATATATGCATTATTTAAGATGACAGAAGCTTTCTCGACAATTCTCCTCTTTTCTTTCTGAGCCCTAACTATAATCAACTCTAGCAACCATATTTCTGCCAACAGGACATCCAAAGCAATCTAGGCTTTTTCTAGAACGCATCTAAAACTCTCCCAGCCTTTACCCATCACCCAGTTCCAATGCCACATCCACATTTTTAGGTATTTGTTACAGCAGCATTTCATTTCATGGTACCAAAATCTCTATTAGTCTGCTTAGGATTCCATTAAATCTACCACAGAGGGGGTACTTAAACAACAAAAATTCATTTTATCACATTTCTCAAGCCTAGAAGTAAAAGATCAAGGTGCTTTCAGGGTTGATTTCTGATAAGGTCTCTCTTCGTGGCTTGCAGACAGTCACCTTCTTGCTGTCTCCTTATAAGACCTTTTTTTGTTAGTGTGTGGAAAGAGAGAGATCTCTGGTGTCTCTTCTTTTTCTTAGAAGGAAAACAGCCCTATTGGATTAGGGCCCCAATTTAATGACGTCATTTATTGTTAATTATCCCTTGAAAGCCCTATCTCTAAATATAGTCACATTGCGGTTAGGGCTTCAACATATGAATTTGGGGTGGGGCATATAATTCAGTCCATAACACTTATTTATGCATTTTTGTGTATATGGACACTAAAATAAAAAGTTTACAAACAAACAAAGAAACTCTTCATTGCAGTATGGATAAGAGATATGTGGAAAGCAAGTCTGTAGACAGAGAGAGAGACCAGATGGTTACAGAGGCCCAGGAGAGAAATGATGGAAGGTTAATATTTAGATGTTGGAGGTAGAGAAGGAAAGTGGATATATTTGAGTGACACTAAGAGGTAAAAATGACAGGACATGATAATGAACTTGATATGGAAGTAGAGCAATAGGTCAAACACAACTTCTCAGTTTTGAGCATAGAAAATTGCATGTAGAGATTGCAGAAAAATGGTGACATAGGAAAATCTAGCTTCCCCATCCTCCCACAAAGATCAGCTATTGAACATCTATCCATAAATAACAACAGCTTTGGGAGGCCTCTAAAGTCCACTTAGGAAGTTTTAGCAACACAGTAAAACAAAAAAAAATCTGAGAATAATCACACAAGGAAAGAAAGACATCTTCATTTTGACTGCATCATCCCATTCCCCGAGCCAATATTGTTTAGCACCAAGAAGGAACTTCCCAGCTAGAAAGAGTTCCTCTTGACAGCAAAGGAAGAGCAGGGTGGGCAACAAGCTTCCCCAGCCACTTGGGGAAATGCAGGCAGGTCCCAATTCAATTTCACCCTACCCAGACAGCAAAGCTGAGATGTATAGAGTTGGCTCATAACAAGGAAGAAAAGCAGAAGCTACTATTAGCAGGCACAAAATGGTCATGGTTTATAGAGGCCTACACTGCAAACAAACTCAGAAGATTTCACCACTGATGAAGCCAATGGCCAGCACAGCTGCCATGGACCGTCTGCAGATTTCGCCAGCTTTTGCTCCATAGGTATTCACAATCACTACTACCAGCTGCCTGAATCTTTCCCTAATCCTTCCCCTCCAACTTACTGGAGTCTAAGAAGCCAAATGGCAGCCAACCAAGGTCACTGTGCCTGCAAAAGTGTAGAACTTCAGTAGCTTGAGTCCCTCCTCACCCCTGCCAAATCCCAGGAGCCATGACCACAGCCACCTTAGGGTTCTACAGCTGTGTAAGTACAAGATGACAGACTAGGCCACGCAGCTAACCCCCATTGCCATGTCTATGTTTGAGGCTAGACCCTGCAGCTGTGCACCTGCACACCACTAGCCTGACACTCTTTAGCAGTCTCCACTGCAGTGTACATGCACACGGGGAGAGTATGTGGCAAGGGGTAAGCCTGTCAACAGCCAGAGTCACCACAGCTTCTTGTGGACCCGGATCAAACCCTTCTATCACTGGCTGGCATCACCATGCACACCAGTAGCCTGTACCTCCAGCTATACACCCAGAAGCCTCCAACCTAACCTCTGTCAGTAGACTCCACTGCAGTGTGCACACCCAGGGGGATAGTGTGCATCCGGAGAGAGCACACTAACACCCAGGGCCCCTGTAGAAGCCAGTGAGCCCATCCTCTGACACTACATAAGCACCTGCAGCTGGGCCCCCACAGACAAAATGTGTACACACCATAGCTATGGCCACAACTGCTGCCTGCCCTGGTCCCCAAGCTGCTGGACCTGGAGTACTCCTGAGGACCCTAACAGCCCTTGATGCCACTGCAGAAGCTTGTAGTGCTCCCTTACTGAAGTCAGTCCATAAAGTCCAGAAGAAATAACTACTTTTTCAAATGAACAGACACCTATGAAAGGCTATAGAGATCATGAAGAATCAGGCAAATGTGATTCCAACAAAGGCATACAGTAAACCTCCAGTAAATGGCCCCAAAGAAATGGAGATCCAGGAATTTCCCAACAAAGAAACCAAAATAATCGTTCTAATGATGTTCAGAGAGCTACAAGAGAATACAGATAAATAATTTAACTATAGGAGGAAAACAACGTAACAACAAAACTAGAAGTTCAACAGAGACAAGAAACAGAAAAAAGAATCATACAATGGAAATTTTAGTGCTGAAAAAGTAAACAACTGAAGAATTCATGGAGAGTTTCAACAGCAGACTTGAAAAAATGGAAGAGAAAATCAGTGTGCTAGAAAATAGATCAATTGTAATTATCCAATCAAAGGAATAAAAATAAAAAAGAATAAAGAAAACCAATGGGACTTATGGTAAATCATAAAAAGAAATAATATTTGTATCATAGAGTCTCCAAAGAAGAGACAGAAGAAGGGGTAACATTTATTTAAAGAAATAATGGCTGGGAAATTGTCAACCCTAGGAAGATTTTTGGATATCTAAGCTCATAAAGTTAATAGGTCACCTCAAAATTTCACTCCAAAACATTCTTATCCAAGACGCATAATAATAAAACTGCCTAAAATGAAAGACAAGTAGAGAATTTTAAAAGCTGCAAGAGGAAAAAAAATCTCGTAAAAGGGAACCCCTATAAGGCTAGCAGCAGATTTCTTACTAGAAACTGTGCAGTTCAGGAGAGATTAAGATGATATATTCAGTGCTAAAAGAAAGAAACAGCAAAGAAGAATACTTTATCCAGCAAAGTTGTCCTTCAGAATTGAAGGTGAAATAAAGACTTTCTCTAACAAACAAAAGCTGAGGGAATTCATCATCACTAAACTTGCCTTACAAGAAAGGCTGAAAGCAGTTCTTCAAGCTGAAAAAAAGGGAGGCTAATTAGTAACATAAAACATATGAAAACATACAACTCACTGGTAAAGGTAAACATATAGTCAAATATAGAACACCCTAACACTGTAATATGGTGGCATATCAACTACTTAATTCTAGAATAAGATTAAAGGACAAAAGTATTAAAATAACTATCTTCAACAATTTGTTAATGGATACACAATATAGAAAGATGTAAATGGTGACATCAAAAACCTAAATGGAAAGGGGAGGAAAAGAATAGAGGTTTTGTATACAATCAAAGTTAAGTTGTTATCAGTGTAAAATAGACTGTTTTATATATATATACATATATATGTATATATATATATAACTTTTATATGTATATAATAGACTGTTTTATACATATATGGTGTTTCATGTAAGCATCATGGTAACCACATACACAATGAAGAAGATGGAATCAGAGCATACCACTACAGAAAATCAATTCACAAAGAAGGGAAGAAAAAAACAATGGCATTACAAAACATCCAGAAAAAAATTAATACAATGACATTAGCAACTCCTTATCTATTAATATTTATGTTAAACGTAAATGTATTAAATTATCCAATCAAAACGCAGAGTGTCTGAATGAATAAAAAACGAAAGAAAACAAGACCCAACTACACACTGCCTACAAGAGGCTCACTTCAGCTTTAAGGACAAACATAGGCTCAAAGGGAAGGAATGACAAAAGATTTCCATGCAAGTGGAAACCCCAAACAAGGAGGGGTAGCTATATTTATTTCAAACAAATAGGCTTTAAGCCAAATATGGGTACAAGAGACATAGAAGGTTATTATATAATGATAAAGGAGTCAGTTCATCAAGAAATATAAGAATCATAAATATATATGCACCCAACATTTGAGCTCCTAAATATATTAAGCAAATACTAACAGATCAGAAGGGACAAACAGATAATGAAGCCAGGTAGCTGAGGGTTACTGTAAATATTGAATGAGATTATATTTCAACCTTGTTATGAAAAGAAGTTAATTTTGTCAATTTGCTGTTTTCTTGTTTAACCTGAGGGGTGACTCAAAGGTCACAAGGATTTATAAGCTTGTTTTAAAGAAGTAAAAGGAGGCCTTCAAGAAAGGTATGATCATCAGATAACCAGCCCCCAGCTGCCATTGATGCAGACTGTCAGATTACCCAAGGGCTATCTAGAGTGAAAGAAACACAGATTACCCCTTTCTTTCTCCAAAACTCCTCCTGCCAAATCCCTTAGCTCTATAAAATCCTTGCTTTTTCTCTTGTTAAGGTGGATTTGAAAGATTCTATCCTCCTGCCTTCTCATTTTGGCCAATTTAAATAAACATTTCTGATCTCAGAGCACCAATGTCTCAGTGATTGGCTTACTGGACATCAGGCACACAAACTTGAGATTAAGAGGTTTGGTATCAATAACAGTAAAATAATGGTAGGGGACTTCAATATCCCACTTTCAACAGTGGATAGGTCATGTAGACAGATATCAACAAAGAAAAGTTGAACTTGATCCATAAGTTAGAACAAATGGAACTAACAGACATGTACAAAGCATTCCATCAAACTGTAGCAAATGCACATTCTTCTCAAGCATACACAGATCATTCTCCAGTATAGGTCATATAATAGATCACAAAACAAGTCTTAATGAATTTAAGATTGAAATCTTTTCTGACTGCAATGGTATGAAGCAAGAAATCAATAACAATAGGAAAGCTGGAAAATTCCAAATATATGGAGATTAAACAACATATTTCTGAACAACCAATGGGTCAAAGGATAAATCAAAATGGAAATCAAGAAATATCTTGATACAAATGAAAATGGAAGGACAATGTATCAAAAACTATGGGAAGCTGTCAAAGTAGTTCTAAGAGGAAATTTTTTTTTGCAATAAATGCCTATATTATGAAACAAGAAAGATCTCAAATAAACTACTTCACTTTACACCTCAAGAAAGTAGAAAAAGAACAAACTAAGACCAAAGTTAACATAAGGAACAAAATAATAAATGTTAGATCATAAGTGAATGAAAGAAAATAGAAAAGCAATAGAAAAAAATGAAAGAAACCAAGTTATTTTTTTAAAGGATAAAAATGACAATCTTTTTAGCAAGACTAATAAAAAGACGAGTAAATAAATCAGAAATGATGTCACTGAACTAAAAAGGATCATAAGAGACTACCATGAGTAATCATACACCAAGAAACTGGATAACCTAGAAGAAATGGATAAATTCCTAAAAAAATGCAACCTATGAAGACTGAATCATAGAGAAATTGAAAATCTGAGCTTACCTATAATGACTAATGAAATTGTAGTAGTAATAAATATCCTCCCAACACTGAAAAACTCATGACCAGATGGTTTTATTGGTGAATTCTACCAACATTTAAAGAATAATAACTACCAATCCTTCTCAAACTTTTCAAAAAAATTGAAAAAAGAATACTCCCAAACTCATTTTATTACATCAACCTTACCCTGACACCGAAGACATGTAAGGACACTACAAGAAAAGGAAATTACAGTTCAATATCCATTATGAATATGGATGAAAAAATTCTCAACCAAATATTAGCAAACCAAATTCAAGCATATTAAAAGGATCATTAACCCTGATCAAATGAGATTCATCGCTGGGATGCAAAGATGCTTCAACATATGCAAATCAATAAATGTGATATACCACATTAATAGAATGAAAGATAAAAATCATATGATTATCTCAATAGATGCAGAAAAGCAGTTGACAAAATACAACATTCTTTCATCATAATAAGCCTTAACAAGTTGGGTATAGACGAACATACCTGAACATAATAGAGTCCTTATGTGACAAACCTACAGTCAACATCACACTCAATGGTGAAATGTTGAAAGCTTTTCCTCTAAGATTAGGGTCAGGACAATGGTGACTGCTCTCACAACTCCTATTCAACAAGGTACTGGAAGTCGTAGCAAAAGCAATCTGGCAAGATAAAGAAATAAGATGCAATCAAATAGAAAAGGAAGAAGTGTAATTGTCTTCATTTGCTGATGATATGATAATATACGGAGAAAATCCCAAAGACTCCACCAAAAAACTACTGAAACTAATTAACAAATTCTGTAAAGTTGCAGGATATAAAATCAACATACAAAAAACAGTTGTGTATAGGGCTGGCCCCGTGGCCGAGTGGTTAAGTTCGCGCGCTCCGCTGCAGGCGGCCCGGTGTTTCGTTAGTTCGAATCCTGGGCGCGGACATGGCACTGCTCATCAGACCACGCTGAGGCAGCGTCCCACATGCCACAACTAGAAGAACCCACAACGAAGAATACACAACTATGTACCGGGGGGGCTTTGGGGAGAAAAAGGAAAAAATAAAAAATCTTTAAAAAACAGTTGTGTATAAAACAGTGTATAAAAACATTAACAACAAAACAGCTGAAAGAGAAATTTTTAAAAATCCAATTTATAATAACATTAAATACAATAAAAAAGTTAGGAATAAATTTAATCAGGATATGAAATATCTGTACAATGAAAACTATAAGACTTTGATGAACGAAATTGAATACATGGAAAGATGTCTCAAGTTTATGGATTGGAAGCATAAATATTATTAAAATTTCCATGTAACTCAAAGCCATCTATTGGTTCAATGCAATTTCTATCAAAATTCCAATGATATTTTTCATAGAAATAGAAAAAAAATCCTAAAATTTGTATGGAACCTCAAAAGACCCCAAATATCCAAAGCAATCCTGAGAAAGAAGAACAAAGCCAGACACATCACACTTTCTGATTTCAAACTCTACTACAAGCCTGTGGTAATCAAAACAGTATGATACTGGAATAAAAATACACATATAGACCAGTGAAAAGAATTAAGAGGCCAGAAATAAACACTTACATGGGCAATCGATATTTGACAAGGGAACCGTGAAAACTCAATGAGGAAAAGATAAGTCTTTAATATATGTTGTTGGTAAAACTGGCTAACTAGATGCAGAAGAATGAAATTGGAACCCTATCTTAACTAGTCATAATAATTAACTCAAAATGAATCAAACACTTAAACTTGTGAACCAAAAACATAAAATTCCTAGTAGAAAATCTAGGGTAAAATCTCCCCGACATCGATCTTGGTAGTGATTTCCTAGATATGACACCAAAAGCAGAAGCAACAAAAGTTAAAATAAAAAAGCGGAACTCCATCAAACTAAAGAGCTTCTGCACAGCAAAAAGAACAACCAACAAAATGAAAAGGCATCCTGCAGAACAGGAGAAAATATTTGCACATTATGAATTTGATAAGTGGTTAATACCCAAAATCTACAAAATATGTAAATAACTCATACAATTCAACAGCAAAAAATAACCAATCCAATTAAAAAGTGTGCTGAAGATCTGAATAGCCATTTTTCCAAAGAAGATGTACAAATGGCAAACAGGTACATCAAACTGTGCTCTATATTACCAATCATCAGGAAAATGCAAATCAAAACCACAATGAGATATTATCTCACACCCGTTAGAATGGCTATCACCAAAAATACAAGGGATAACAAGTATTGGCAAGGGTGTGGAGAAAAGGGAACCTTTGTCCGCTGTTGTTGAGAATATAAATTGATACAGCCACTGCAAAAACAGTATAGAGGTTTCTCAAAAAATTAGAAATGGAACTTCCATATGATCCAACAATCCAACTTCTTGGTGTATATCAAAAGGAAATAAAAATAGGATCTTGAAGAAATATCTGCACCCTCGTATTCATTGCAGCATGTTTCAAAGATATGGCGTGGCAAAGAAATGGAAACAATCGAACTGTCAAAGACTGAGTGGATTAAGAAGATATGGTATATACATACAATGGAATGTTACCACGTAAAAGAAGGAAATTCTGTCATTTGAGACATGTTAAATATACCTTGAGGGCGTTATGTTAAGTGAAATATGTCAGACAGAGAAAGATTAATACTGTATGACATCATTTATATGTGGAATCTAAAAAAGCTGAACTCACAGAAACAGAGAGTAGAATGGTGGTTACTAGGGGCTGAGGGATGGGAGAAATGAGGAGATATAAACTTCCAGTTTTATGATTAACAAGTTCTGGGTGTCTAATATACAGCACGGTGATTACAGCTAATTATACTGTATTATATACTTGAAAGTTGGAGGGGATTAAATCTTAAATGTTCTCACCACAAAAAGAAGTGATAATTTTGTTACAGGATGGAGGTGTTAGCTTATGCTATGGTAGTAATCATTTTACAATATATAAATATATCAAAACAATACCTTGCATACCTTAAATATACAATATGGTATGTCAATTATATCTCAATAAAACTGGGGGAAAAAAGAAAAATGCACGTGTAGTTGTGCTAGTCACTGACGTAAGTAACCCTTAAACAGGACAAGGCCTGGAAATAAACATTATGAATTTGACTTTGGACATGTTGAGTATGAGGTATCTCAAAGCATACAAGGGGAGACAAAAATAGGCAGTTGGATGCACAGCTGTAGATTGAGAAAAATACTTTGCCTTGTTTGCATAAATGTATATATTATGTGCCTAATTGGTCATGGATGAAATTGTTTAAGGAAAGAATGAATCATAGAAGGACGTATCAGTCATGGTCAGTATACAATGGTTGTTTAGAGGTGGATAAGATTTCAAAGGAGGGACCAGAGAAGGAGGAAGAATATGAAGATGATTTTTTGGGAAGGGAAGTGTATAGTGTATAATATTTAGTGCGGCAGAGAGAGAAGATTTAGAATTTCAATTTAGTCAAAATAGACTTTTAGATTCTGTGTCTATACCCATGTATATTTTAAGTGAGGGGGTAGCTTCTGGATTTAGTCAGTCTAAGTTGCAATTCCAATTTTAAGCTTATTAGCTGTGTGACTTTGAGAAAGTCACTTGCCCTCTCTGGGATGCTCACCTACAAAAGCTAGTTGCAAAGAATTAAATGAGATATAGAAAAAAAGTTAACAGAAGTCAAAATACAATGTACTCAATACATAATCGCTATTATTGTCCTTTAATATATTGTATTACTTTTAATCCCTTGGTAGAACTACAAATTTCAGAGATAGTATAATGTAACAATTAGGAGCATGGTCTTTGTAGTCAGAGACCTCATTTCAAATCTCAGGTCAGCTACTTTTGACCTCTATAAACTTGGACATGTTATTTAATTTCCTGTGTCTGAGTGTCCTCGTAAAAGGTACCTATTATTACATAAATATTAATAGTATTCTTTAAATTGCCATTTATTTTCTTTAAATCTAGATTATATTCTAACTATTAAAATCTATGCTATATAGTGCTGTATTGCATAGTATATAGTGCTACTCTATATTATATAGTGCTATACGACTCTGAAGAAATGTTGCAATTTCCAGTTCTCTCACTTGTCTTTCTATCCCAGTGGAGAATTTGAAATCTGAGAAATCCGATCATTATTACGTATTAAGATTCATCACTTTTTTATCTTTAAAGTTACTTCAACAAGCAGGCCATAAGATGGCAATGTTATCCTTTCAGATGTGTTGTAAAAGTTAGGTATTGAGAAAAGTAAAAATTTAAGTTTACTTTGGATATTATAGGTTGTTTCTTTACAAATTCTTCTTTGTATACCTTAAATGAGACACATTAAGCTTGTGGAGTAATTATTAATCAGTCAATTAATAAACTAATTAGTAAAATTTTTTCTGATATTGCTGGCATGGACATATGAACTATATAATTTTTCATCCTACAAATATTGTTCTATCTTTCTATTCAGAGACAAGAAAACCACAGAGTTATAACAGATAAAGTATCTATTCCATGATATATTAGGGTTCTCATGAGAAACAGAACCAATAAGATATATATACCTATATTTGTTATTATTATTATTATTATAGGAATTGGCTCATTTGGTTATGGAGGGCAAGAAGTCCCACAATCTTCCATCTGAAAGCTGAGGAATCAGAAAAGTTGGTGGCAAATTCAGTTTGAGTCCAAAGTGCTAAGAACGAGGGGGACTGATTGTATAACTCCCAGTTTGAAGCTAAGGGCCTGAGAACTAGGGGTTAGCTGGTGTAAGTCCCAGAGTCCAAAGGCCCAAGAACCAGGAGTTTCAATATACAAAGTCAGGAAAAGATAGACATACCTCCTCAAGAAGAGAGAGGAGGAATTTGCCATTTCTTCTCCTTTTTGTTCCATTCAGGCATCCAACAAATTGGATGATGCCTGCCCACATTGGTGAGGGCGAATCTTTTTACTCAGTCTACTGAATCAAATGCTAATCTCTTCCAGAAACACACTCACAGACACACTCAGAAATAATGTTTAGGGGCTGACCCGGTGGCGCAGCAGTTAACTGCTCACGTTCCACTTCGGTGGCCTGGGGTTCATCGGTTCAGATCCCGGGTGCGGACATGGCACCACTCCACAAGCCATGCTGTGGCAGGCATCCCACATATAAAGTAGAGGAAGATGGGCATGGATGTTAGCTCAGGGCCAGTCTTCCTCAGCAAAAAGAGGAGGATTGGCAGCACATGTTAGCTCAGGGCTAATCTTCCTCAAAAAAAAAAAAGAAATAATGTTTAACCAGCTATCTAGGCATCCCTTAGCCAAGTCAAGTTGACATACAAAATTAACCACATATTTGAATTTTGAGAAAAAACATATGAAAGGCCATTAATGATATATTCTTTATGAAGATTTCCAACTACGGCCTACAGAATCTAATTCATCTTCCCAATGATATATTTGGATATTTTGGTAATTATCTATACAGAAGAAAAGGAGTGAACTTGCTTGGACCAATAAACAGTTCCAAGGGTCACTGTACATACATGCTTTACCAGTGCATTCATTCACTGGAGGAGGATATTAATATACAATCCACTGACCTTCACATTCCCCTACCAGGTAAGAGTGGATTTTCCACATTTGTTACACATTCCTGTGGAAACAATTCTAAAACACAATATTTATAGGATAGGTGATTTTGAGGTTTCATTTTGCCTGAAAATGATCCCAGTTGCATTTTCCAGCACATTTTGATCATTTGAAGATATTGAATACATAGTTTACTTTTTTCATGCACACCATGTTACTGTGGGTACCTGAGGTTGGCCACCCCAAGATATGTCTCTTTGGCATCAGGATTATTTGAGGCTGATTGCTTTTGATAAACTGGGACAGGGAAGGAGGCTCTGAGGAATGGAACTTGCCCTTTGTTAGGACACGTTTACATTTGTAAGGTAAATCTCTATCTGTAAAAGGTGCCTCCCTCTCTGTACCAGGAAGAAGAAAGGAGATGACCTTCTCTCTAAAAACTCTTAATCAATACCAAAGGCAAGGACTTAAATCTGCATTTTATTGTGCTTCTCTGGTAACCTCCTGTAACTGACTTCCCTCCCCCTCCCAACATTGGCATCTCCTTAAAGATTAAGCATCTTTCTTTAGGCTGGGGACTGATTGCAGCTCTCATCTGTGACCCCCCCCCAGCCCGAGGCAACACACCTGCCACCCTGCAGCGCTCACTGAGACAGCAGACCTATCTGCCATTTCCATCAAGAGCTGTGCTGACAGAGCAACCTTGCGACTATTGTAAAAGGGACATTTCAATCACATGTGAAACACCCCATTTGGGGGTATATAACCACTAAGTGCACCCCACTTCTTCGGTGCCCTTTCTTCCTTCGGGAAGAAAGGCCCCGGGCCATGGTTCCTCATAAAGCTTTGTTTAATTTTCTCTTGCTATTCTGTCTCATGTGAATTTAATTCGTTCTCCGGCCAGACGGACCCACATTTGGGGAGAGGAAATGTCCTCCTCCCCTACATTACACAAAAGAAAGACCAATATCACCTAAATCTTAAAGCAAGTGGTTGGGATCATTTCTTGAGATATTTATCTATGCATATTTCTTTCTCCGTGAAGTTTCCCCTGCATATTTTCCCCAATTCGCACAAATTGAAGTAATTCATATTGCCTTGGGGTAGATATGTGGCTAAGTAAAAAGTAAAATTTGCCTGCTAGAGGAGAGAAAGAGTCAAGAGCATACACAATGTGTCCTGGCAAGAAAGTTAAAGGCAGGCTAGTTTTACGTAAATTAGAGGGTTTTTTACCTGAAATATAGGGAATGAAAGAGACAATACAGGGCTGTTTGTGATTTTGATGCAGTGGAGACCAAATCCTAATATCTTGGCATCATGCCTAGGAAGCTGCCAGAATTCAGAGAGAAATGGATGCATGATTATGAGTCTATTTAATATTTTATAGCATCCAGGAACCTGACACACAACTTGGGTGTAGGGTGGAAGGAAAAGAAAACCCCAAGAATGACTAAAATTAAAAATTATACCTACTTGGTTAAATTGGTGCTTAGAGTCAGTAAGCAAGCTATGTTACAGTAAATAATGTGATACTTCTTGAATACCTGACCTTGTGGAATGAAATTTGCTCATACTATAATTAATGCAAGATACTAACTATAAGTAATTCTACACAGGCAGAATTATCAAGGTAAGTTACTGACTTGGTAAGCTTTGGTCAGGGATCAGATATCTGTATTTTGAGTGCCCCTGTATGCATTTCAGTATTTGGGAGACATTGGTACATAGTTTCTTTGCTCTAGAATCTGATTTTTTTTTGGAGCTAAATCTGTAAAAACAAAAATAGTATGCATTTCTGTAATATAGTTTAGTTATATATACTCCACTAGATATTTCAGTTATCAAGAAATCAAATGAAAAATGTGAAGTTACTACTAAATTGAGTAAGGAAAGAAGATGGATCTTAGACTTCCTTCTGAACAGATTCTCTAAACTTGAGTTAATGGAGACTCTACTCAACTTTGACCTTTTGTAAAATGCTATGGGATATTTTACAAGTTGTTAGTAGTTTAATTTCCAATAGCTGTCTTTAAAACCACTATTCTGGTAGAAGTTTGCAGTTGACTTTTGCCTCATTATTATTAGTCAATCATTAATACAAGTTTCAGCAGTAATTCTTTCTTTGAAAGTTAGCCATAAAAGAAGTGGGCAGATGAGTGATGTTAGCAAGATGGTACGGTAGGAAGCCCTTGTCCCTAGTTCCTCCAACAAAAACACAAATTCAGCAAAAATCCATGAACAGATTCCCTTTGTCAAAAATCCAGAAACTAATTGAAAGGATTCTGCATCACGGGTGAATGTGAAACCATATTCATCAAAGCTGGTAGGGAGATTCAGGACACCTTCTCCAGGATCACTACTCCTGGCACCGCAACATATGAACAGGCTAGACCTGTTGGCTCACAGCTTCTCCCAGAGGAGGGAAAGAGATTGTCCATGCAGCTAGAGCTCCAACTTTTCCAAAGGAGCTCCCGAGAGGAAGACTGTCTTGTCAGTCTTACAATGATGACAGAACCAGCACAATATAGTCATCCAGGGGAGAACAAAGATGGCAGCTTGGACTAGTAGTCACCATAGCTCCTCCACCTTGATCAGCAAACAGTGAGTAGAGGAAAAATCTCAGCTCTCAGTTTTCCCTGGTGAGGCAGAGTTGGTTCACATGTCAATGCCTCAACTTTTACAGAGACTCCCCAAAGGAGGAACTTCTGTCTTATCTGTCTTGGAGCTCTGATATGTCTTTTCAAAATCTAGCTGTCCAGGTACCTGTAAGAACAGAGAGGGAAGTTTGTGTTGGAAGTTGCCATAGCCTTTCCCCTTATCTCAACACAGAATAAGCAGACAAAAACCCCTAACTCCCAGCTTCTCCCAGGGAGGGAAAAAGCTGAGTCCCGTGCCAAAAACCTCAACTTTTTCATGGACTGCCCAACATACTGACTTTTGCCTTGCCTGTATCAGAGTGCTGGTGAGAACTAGAACAATCTGGCCACCTGTGGACTAATGACAATAGAGACAGAAGTTTGGGCTGGCAGTCACCTTAGCCCCTTCACTGGTCTCAGCACACAGTGAGCAAACAAAAACTCCTAGTTTCCAGCTTCTCCCTGAGGAGGGAAAGAGTTGGATGAATTGTCCAATGATGCAGTTTTTCTGAGGGCTGCCTGAGGAATTATCTTCAGTATTGTTTGTTCTGATACACTGATGGTAACTGGTGTACCCTTTACATCTGGTGGCTGCAAAGAACAAAGAAAGAAGGATATACTAGCATATCAGTTTGAGAGTCCTCCAGAAACTCTGGCCAGGCTTATTGGAGGGGGTCTTCTCCTATACAAGTCCAGTCAGTGAAGACTGGTAGAGGTGGCTGCTTTGTCTAATGCATAGACAACAACAAAGAGAATCAAGAAAAATAAAAATGCAGGCCAATATGTTCCAAACAAAGAAACAAGATAAATCACCAGTATCTAACCCTGATGAAAAAGGAGATATATGGTTTACTTGACAGAGACTTCAAAATAGCCATCAAAGTGAAATGTTTGCTAGAAGTGTTCAACAGCAGACTAGATGAAGCAGAAAAAAGTATCAATGAACTCAAAGACAAGTTACTGGAAATTATTCAGTCAAAAGAAAAAAAAGAAAAAGTAATTAATGAAAACAAAGAAAGCTTAAGGGACTAATGGGATATCATGAAAAGGAAAAGTATATGCATTATGTGACTCCCAGAAGGAGAAGAAAGGGAAAATATCACAAAGCTTATTTTAAGAAATAATAGCTAGTGGTTGGCCCAGTGATGTAGTGGTTAAGTTTGCATGTTCCACTTTCACAGCCCAGGGTTCATGAGTTCGGATCCTGGGCATGGACCTACACACTGCTCATCCATCCATGCTGTGGCAGAATCCCACATACAAAATAGAGGAAGATTGGCACAGGTGTTGGCTCAGCAACAATCTTCCTCAAGCAAAAATGGGAAAATTGGCAACAGATGTTAGCTCAGGGCCAATCTTCCTCAGCAAAAAAAGAAGAAGAAGAAGAATAGCTAAAATCTTCCTAAATCTGAGGAATAAAATGTAAATCCACATTGAAGGAGCTTGATATGACCAATTAGAGAAATCCAAAGAGATGTACATCTAGAAAAATTTTAATCAAATTGTCAACAAGGAAAAAGAATTCTGAAAAGAGCTAGAGAAAAGTGACTTGTCGCATACAAGTGAACCCCTATATACCATCAGCAGATTTCTCATCGGAAACCTTGCAGACAAGAAAAGAAAGGAATGATATATTCAAAGGCTGAGAGATTAAAAAAAAATCAACCAAGAATAGTATACCTGGCAAAACCATCCTTGAAAAATGGAGTGATAAAGACTTTCCCAGGCAAGATAAACATAAGCTGAAGCAGTCCATCACTACTACATCTTCCTCACAAGAAATGCTTAAAGGAGTTCAATTTGAAATAAAAGAAAGCTGAACAGCAATAAAATAGTATAAAACTTGTTGGTAAAGGGAAACATACAGACAAATACAGAATATTGTAATGCCATAATAATGATGGGTACATCACTTGTAATTCCATAATAAAAGGTAAAAGACAAAAACAGTGAAAATAATAAAAAGCTATGTTAACATGTACACAATATAAATGATATAAATTGTGACAAAGATATCATTAATTGTGAAGGAGGCAGAAGTAAAAGTGTTGAGCTTTTGTATGATTGAACTTAAGTTATTGATTTCAAAAAAAGTGCTATAACTATAAGATATTTTATGTAAGCCCCATGATAACCAGAAAGAAAATATTTGTAAAAGTTACAGAAAAGATAAGAGAATACTATGAAAAACTATATGCCAACAAATTGAACAACCTGGAAGAAATGGACAAATTCCTAGACTCCTACAATCTCCCCAAACTGAATCAGGAAGAAATGGAGAATCTGAATAGGCCAATCACAAGTAAGGAAATAGAAACGGTAATCAAAAACCTCCCCAAAAATAAGAGTCCAGGACCAGACGGCTTCTCTGGAGAATTCTACCAAACATTCAAAGAAGACTTAATACCTATTCTCCTCAAACTGTTCCAGAAAATTGAGAAAGATGGAGAACTCCCTAACACATTCTATGAAGCCAACATCACTCTGATCCCCAAACCTGACAAGGACAACACAAAGAAGGAGAACTACAGGCCGATATCACTGATGAACATAGATGCAAAAATCCTCAACAAAATTTTGGCAAACCGATTACAGCAATACATCAAAAAGATTATACACCATGATCAAGTGGGATTTATACCAGGGACACAGGGATGGTTCAACATCCGCAAGTCAATCAACGTGATACACTACATCAACAAAATGAAAAACAAAAACCACATGATCATCTCAATAGATGCTGAGAAAGCATTCGACAAGATCTAACACCCATTTATGATAAAAACCCTCAGTAAAATGGGTATAGAAGGAAAGTACCTCAACATAATAAAGGCCATATATGATAGACCCACAGCCAACATCATACTCAATGGACAAAAACTGAAAGCCATCCCACTGAGGACAGGAACAAGACAAGGGTGCCCACTTTCACCACTCCTATTCAACATAGTACTGGAGGTGCTGGCCAGAGCAATTCGGCAGGAAAAAGAAATAAAAGGAATTCAAATAGGTAACGAAGAAGTAAAACTCTCGTTGTTTGCAGATGACATGATCTTATATATAGAAAACCCCAAAGAATCCACAGAAAAACTATTAGAAATAATCAATAACTACAGCAAAGTAGCAGGGTATAAAATTAACGTGCATAAATCAGTAGCATTTCTATACACTAAGAATGAACTAACAGAAAAAGAACTCAAGAACTCAATCCCATTCACAATCGCAACGAAAAGAATAAAATACCTTGGGATAAACTTAACCAAGGAAGTGAAGGATCTATACAATGAAAACTACAAGATTTTCTTGAAAGAAATTGACGATGACATAAAGAGATGGAAAGACACTCCTTGCACATGGATTGGAAGAATAAACATAGTTAAAATGTCCATACTACCTAAAGCAATATACAGATTCAATGCTATCCCAATCATAATCCCAAGAACATTCTTCACAGAAATTGAACAAAGAATCCTAAAATTCATATGGGGCAACAAAAGACCGCGAATTGCTAAAGCAATCCTGAGCAAGAAAAACAAAGCCGGCGGAATCACAATCCCCGATTTCAAAACATACTACAAAGCTACAGTGATCAAAACAGCATGGTACTGGTACAAAAACAGGCCCACAGATCAATGGAACAGAATTGAAAGCCCAGAGATAAAACCACACATCTATGGACAGCTAATCTTCGATAAAGGAGCAGAGGGCCTACAATGGAGAAAAGAAAGTCTCTTCAACAAATGGTGCTGGGAAAACTGGACAGCCACATGCAAAAGATTGAAAATTGACCAGTCTTTTTCACCACACACCAAAATAAACTCAAAATGGATCAAAGACCTAAAGATTAGGCCTGAGACAATAAGTCTTTTGGAAGAAAATATAGGCAGTACACTCTTTGACATCAGTTTCAAAAGAATCTTTTCGGACACTATAACTCCTCAGTTGAGGGAAACAATAGAAAGAATAAACAAATGGGACTTCATCAGACTAAAGAGCTTCTTCAAGGCAAGGGAAAACAGGATTGAAACAAAAAAACAGCTCACTAATTGGGAAAAAATATTTACAAGCCACTTATCCGACAAAGGGTTAATCTCCATAATATACAAAGAACTCACACTGCTTAACAACAAAAAAACAAACAACCCGATCAAAAAATGGGCAGAGGACATGAACAGACATTTCTCAAAAGAAGATATGAATATGGCCAATAGACACATGAAAAGATGTTCATCATCGCTAATCATCAGGGAAATGCAAATCAAAACTACACTAAGATATCACCTTACACCCGTTAGATTGGCAAAAACATCCAAAACCAAGAGTGACAAATGTTGGAGAGGTTGTGGAGAAAAAGGAACCCTCATACACTGTTGGTGGGAATGCAAACTGGTACAGCCACTATGGAAAACAGTATGGAGACTTCTCAAAAAGTTAAAAATAGAAATACCCTATGACCCAACCATCCCATTACTGGGTATCTATCCTAAGAACCTGATATCAGAAATCTCAAGAGTCCGTTGCACCCCTATGTTCATCGCAGCATTATTTACAATAGCCAAGATGTGGAACCAGCCTACAGGCCCAGAAACTGATGATTGGATAAAGAAGATGTGGTATATATACACAATGGAATACTACTCAGCCATAAAAAAAGACAAAATTGGCCCATTCACAACAACGTGGATGGACCTCGAGGGTATTATGTTAAGCGAAATAAGCCAGTCAGAGAAAGACGAACTCTATATGACTCCACTCATAGGTGGAAATTAGTAGATTGATAAGGAGATCTGATCGGTGGTTACCAGGGAAAAGGGGGCTGGGGGGAGGGCACAGAGGGGGAAGTGGTGTACCCACAACATGACTAACAAAAATGTACAAAAAAAAAATAAAAAAATTAAAAAAATAAATAAATAAAAAAGTTACAGAAAAGAAAAAGAGAAACAAATGCATATCAATACAGAAAAATAATGAAGCATTAAGGAAAACACCAAGAGAGGAAAACACAGACAAAAGATCTACAAAACTAATAGAACACAACAAAATGTCTATAGTAAATCCTCCACTTTAATCATAAATGGATTAATCTCCCCATAGAAAAAGACATAGAGTAGTTGAAAGGATAAAAACACATGACCTAACTATATACTGTCTAGAAGAAACTTACTTTAGATAAAATTACATACTTTGGCTGAAAGTAAGGAAAAGAAAAAAGATATTCGATGAAAACAGTAGCCAAAAGCTAGCAGGCGTGGCCATACTTAAACAGACAAAATAGAGTTTAAGTCAAAAACTGTCACAAGAGATAAAAAAGAACATTATTTATGTCGGTGTCGCAATCCAATCAGGATAGATGCGGAGAGGGCTGATGGCCACTCTGAGTTTATTATAACCAGCGTTTCAATATATACATAGCTTACAGCTGTTAAACATACACAGGTGTTCTGGACAATGTAATTAGCGAATGCCAAGAATTCTTAGTGATTTCTTAAGGATCCCTCCCTAGGCCTCTGTTTTGATATTATCATGTTATTGCTGTGCTCGTATATTTTATCTCAGAGCATGCAAGTCCTCCTAGGCAATGGCCTTTCCTGCTCCCGATATCATGTCTCCATCTGTGCCCCCGGGCGACCAATGCTTGGCTTAGGTTGCCTCCCCCTGGAAGTCTTACCCATCATTGGCTAACCGGCCTTCTCACCTCCGGGTCACAGTTTTTTGGCAAGCCTTTTCCAGTGATTATTAACCCTTCCTGCATCAGGGGCAGCTACAATTTAGAGAAAACAGGGTCAATTCACCAGGAAGATATAATAATTATAAATATATATGCATTCAATGTCAGAGCACCAAATACAAAGCCAACTTTGACAGAAATGAAGGGTGAAATACAATGCAATATAATACTATACAATAACAGTAGGAAACTTCGATATCCCACTTTTAATAATGAATAAAGTATGCAGACAGAAGATCAATAAAGAAACACGGGACTTGTAAAACATGATAGACCAATTTAATCTAACAGACATATACAGAACATTCTGCCCAACAGAAGTAAAATATACATTATTCTCAAGCACACATGGAACATTCTCCAGAATAGATCAAAGTTAGGTTACAAAATAAGTCAACAAATTTAAGATTTAGATTATCCCACATATCTTTTCTGACCACAATAGAATATAACTAAAAATTAATAACAGAAAGAAAACTGGAATATTCAAAATATGTGGAAATTGAGCAATATACACTTGAATGGCAAATGGATCAAAGATAAATTCAAAAGGGAAATTACAAAAATCTTGACTCAAACAAAATTGAAAGTATAACAAACAATGAAAACTTAGGAGATTCAGCAAAAGCAATACTAAGAAGGAAGTTTATAGCAATAAGGCCTGTATTTAAAAATAAGAATGATCTCAAATAAACAACCTAACTTTACACCTGAAGGCACAAGAAAATGAAGAAAAAATTAAGTCTAAATTTAGCTGAAGGAAGTAAATTATACAGATTGGAGTAGAAATAAAATAGAGAATAGGAAACAATATAAAATATCAATAAAACTAAGAGTTATTTTTCCAAAAGATAAAACTAACATACTTTTAGCTAGACATAGTAAAGAAAAAAGAACAGAGACTCAAAGAAAATCAGAAATGAAAGAGGACACATTACAATTGCTGCCACAGAAACAGAATGGATCATGAGATTACTATGAATAATTATACAACAACAAACTAAATAAACTATAAAAAATGGATATATTTATAGAAACATACAACCTACCAAAACTGATTCATGAAGAAACAGAAATTCTGAACAGGCCTATAACTAGTATAGAAATTGCATCAATAATCAAAAACCTCCCAAGAAAGAAAAGCTCAAGATCAGGTAGCTTCACTGGTGAATTCTATCAAAGATTTAAAGAAGAATTAACAGCAATACTTGTCAAAAATCTTCCAAAAAGTGAAGAGGAAAGAATATCTTCAAATTCACTTTACAAGGCCGGCATTACCTGATATCAAAATCAGATAAAGACACTACAAGAAAAGAAATTATAAGCCAATATTCCTGATGAATATAGATTCAAACATCCTCAACAAAATCCCACCAGACAAAACTCAACTGTACATTAAAAGGAACATACACCGTGGCAAATTGCTATTTATCCTTGAGATGCAAGTATAGTTGAACATATGAAAATCAATTAACATGATATACTACATTAACAGAATAAAGGATAAAATCATATAATTGTCTCAATAGATGTAGAAGATGTGTTTGGCAAAATTCAACACCTTTTCATGGTAAAAATGCTCAACAATTTGGATATAGAAGGAACATACCTCAACATAATGAAAGGCCATATATAATGAACCCACATATAACACCATACTCAACCTCAAAAAACTGAATGCTTTTCCTCTAAGATCAGGAAGTAGTCAAGGATGCTTGCTCTCACCACTTGTATTCAACATGGTGGTAGAAGGCCTAGCCAGAGCAATTAGGCAAGAAAGAGAAATAAAAAGCATCTGAATCAGAAAGGAAGAACTAAAATTGTCCCTGTTTTCAGACAATATGATCTCATAAATGGGAAACCCTAAAGACTCTATGAAAAGTCTAGTAAAACTGATAAATGATTTCAGTAAATTTGGAGGATACAAAATCAGTAAACAGAAATCGGTTGTATTTTATACATTAACAATGAACTATTTGAAAAGACATATACTAAAAACTACAAAACTGATGAAACAAATTTAAAAAGACTCAAACAAATGGAAAGATATCACATGTTCACAAATTGAAAGACAATATTGTTAAAATGTCCATGCTACCCAAAGGGATCTCTAAATTCAATGCAATCCCTCCTACAATCTTAATGACATTTTTTACAGTAATACAATACATAATTCTAAAATTCATACAAAACCTCAAAAGACCCAGATTAGACAAATCAACCTTGAATAATAAGAACAAAATTGGTGGCATCACACTTCCTGATTTCAAAATATATTAAAAACTGCACTTATTAAAACAGTATGGTACTGGCATGTTGACAGACATATAGACCAATGGAACAGAATAGAGAGCCTAGAAATAAATCCATAGATATGTGGTCAACATATCTTTGACAAGGGTGCCTGGAATACATAATGGGAAAAGGATAGTCTCTTCAACAAATAGTATTGGCAAAACTGGATATCCACATGCAAAAGAATAAAACTGGACCCCTATCTCCCAGTACTCCCCAAAATCAACTCAAAATGGATTAAAAAATTGAAGGTAAAACCTCAAACCATAAAACTCCTAGAAGAAAACATAGATGAAATGCTTGATACTGGCTTTGGCAATGATTTATTGGATATGACACCAAAAGCATGAACAACAAAAACAAAAATGGACAAGTGGAATTACATCAAACTAAAACGCTTCTGCACAGCAAAGAAATAATCAACAAAGAGGAAATGCAACATATGAAATGGGAGAAAATATTTTCAAACCATATATCTGATATGGGGTTAATTTCCAAAATACATAAGAAACTCCCACAACTCAATAGCAAAAAAACTAATAATGCAATTTAAAAATGCGATGAAAATTTGAATAGACATTTCTCCAAAGAAGATATACATATGGTCAAGAGGTATATGAAAAAATACTCAATGATGCTAATAATAAGGAAAGTGCAAATCTAAACCAAAATGAGACATCACCACACACTTGTCAGAATGGCTATTATCGAAAAACAAAAGATAGGTCTTGGCAAGGATGTAGATAAATTGGAACCCTTGTACACTGTTGGTGGGAAGGTAAAATTGAGCAGCTATTAAGGAAAATAGCATGCAGTGTCTTAAAAAAAAATTAAAAATAGAACTACCATATTGTCCAGCAATCCAGTTTCTGGGTATTTATCCAAAAGTATTGAAATCAGAATCTCAAAGAGATATTAGCACTCCTGTGCTCATTGCAGCACTATTTATAGTAGCCAAGATGTGGAAGCCACCTAAATGTCTATCACCAAATAAATAGATGAAGAAATGTGGCATATGCTCACAATGGAATAGTATTCATCCTTAAGAAAAAGCAAGAAATATGCAACAACATGGATGAACTTTGAGGACATTATACTAAGTGAAACAAGCTAGTCACAGAAGGACAAATGCTGCATTATTTTACTTAAATGAGGTATCTAAAATAGTCAAATTCACAGAATAATAGAGTGGAATGGTGATAGTCTGTGACTAGTGGAGAGAGGGAAATGAGGAGTTGCTAATCAAGAGTCATAAAATGTTAGGTAAACAAGATGAATACATTCTAAGGATCTGCATTACAACAATGTACCTATAGTTTCAATGTTGTGCAGTTTTTTAAGAGGGTAGATCTCATGGTTAGTATTCTTATCATAATAAAACAAAAAAAGAATAAAGTGGGCTGGATGTAAGTTGCTCTACTTATTTGAATTGAAAAACATAACATAATTAATGTCACTTCTTCTAAGATTACACACACATGCAAAATTTAAGAAATTTATGTTCTGAAACATAGTTTTTGCAAACTGTGAATGAGTAAAAAACAAAGTATTCTGAAACTTAGTCTTTTAAAAGTTAATTAAACTGAGGTTAACTAACAAAAAGCTTACATATTTATTAATTTCTTACTAATTTTATTCGATTTAAATCCTTAAAAAAGGCATTTCATCTTTGATAGCATAGCCTTAAAAAATCAAAGATATAATTCAGTGCAAAAAGTACAAAGATTTATTTTGGTACAAAGTATATTTCAGAAAAAAATCAGAAAAGAATATTGATTGGCATAATACATTCATGTGCTTGTACTTTTCACAATTCTGCATTGATTAATTGCATATTTTTGGTGAAATTTTAGAATACTAAGAACACAATGATGCTGTATATAAATTTTGTTAAATATCAGGGTGAAATGTTTCAAAAGTTATCATGAGTCATATATATGTTTAGAAATATTTGGAAAGAACAGTCAAAGATTACAGGTAAACTAATATATTTTCACTTTTTATTAAGATATTATAGGATCACTTTGATCAGGATGGAAAAAAATGCAAAATGTATTGAATTAGAAAAAAATCTAGCAAAAGAGCCTACTGTGAAGAAAGTACACAAGACCTATGTCAGGATAGACTACAGTTCAAGACATTTAAATAAATTGACTGACAATTGTGTAAGTATATAGCAGAAATGAGCAGTCATATTTTTAAAAAGTTTACAACTGTACCAAGAAAAAGAACAACAACTGCTACTACTTAGAGAGAAATATTACAAAATAATGCATCTATAGGCTGAAAATTATAAAATTTCAAAAAAATCTTCTAAACTAAGAGACTTTCCATATTCGTGGATTAGAAGACTCAATATTTTTAGGATGCTAATTCTGTGCAAACTGATATGCGGTTTCAGTATAATATAGCTGAAAATGCCAGCAACCATTTTAGTAGATGTTGCAAGATGATTCTCAAATTTATGTGGTAGGCAAAGGAACTAAAATAGCGAAAAACAATTCTGAAAAACAGTGAAGTTGGGGGACTCACACCATCTGATTTTAAGATACAAAATAAAACTACAACCATCAACACTATGGTACTGGTGAAAGGATAAAAATTAGTTTCATATCCATATGAAAAGTAAGTATATCTCAACACATATTTACAATTAATACAAAAAGTCACTTACCTACATGTAAAACATAAAGCTATGAATCCTCTAAAAGAAAGTATCAGGAGAAAAGTGTGACCTTTAGTGTGGAGATGAGTTTTTAGATACAACAAAAACAAGATCCATGGAAAACAATATGAATAATTTGAATAATATCAAAATTAAAGAACAAAACAAAGCAACAGAAACTTTCATTCATTGCTAGTAGAAATGAAAACCGGTACAGCCATTTTGAATATAATTTGGTGGTTTCTTATGAAGTAAACATATAACTACCATGCAACCCAGCAATCCCACTTGTACGTATCTAAGAAAATTGAAAATGTGCATACAAAATATTTAATTAAATCTTTATATCAGCACTATTGATAATCATCAAAAATTGCAAACAACCTAGATACCCTCCAACCGGTGAGTGGATAAACGCACTGTGGTATATCCATGCAGTGGAATACTACACAGAAATGAAAAAAAGTAAGATGTTTATTAAGGCAACTTCATGGATGAATCTTAAATTTATGTTGCTAAGTTAATAAAACCAGATCAAAAAGAATATGTGTTCTATATGTCAATTTAAAGGAACTTCTCCTAAAGGCAAAGCATCGGGACAGAAAATTGATCAAAGATTGCCAAGAGTTGAGGTAGGGAAAATGGATGACTAAAAATGGAGGTGCACAGGGCAATTTTTAGGGCTGTGGAACTACTCAGTATGGTACTGAGTTGGTGGATACATGATTCTTTGTATTTGTCCAAACCCATATGGAAGGAATTTTACTGTATGCCAATTAAAAATGTCAACCAAGATATTGGGGGATCCCAGGATGAAATGAATCTAACTTTATTACAAGTGTACCCTCAATGAAGGGGGTAGGGGGAAAGGGAGATGTATTAGTAACATTGGGAAGTATTTTTAACTGCATAATCTACAGTTAAAGACAATAAGAATTGTTATAAAAATTTTACTGTAGTTTGTAACTTTGCCTCTCCTTAGGGTATAGTTTAAGAATTCTGAAACTAATTTACATGTGTACTATGTTTGAACAAATAAGTAAATAAATTCTAGATAATGGGATCCAGGTTTCTCACTATTAGAGAAAGAAATCACAAATAAGCAACAGAGGAAAGCTAGAATGAATCCTGTAGTGGTAGATTAGAGGCAGTGATATAATTATGAACTCAATTTTTAATAGATGATAGATATTTATAGATAAATAAATATATTTCATATCTCTGACCACTCTGAGGGCCTAGAAATAGTGATAACTCATAGCAACAAGCACAGCCAGAACAAGAGCTTGGTTGCTAAATACCATTCTTCAATAAAATTCTCCAATAAAAGGAAGCAGGGATCCTTGGAGAAATGGCTGATTCTAAAACTGGGGGGAAGAACAGCACAAAATAAGCTTGGAGCACCTCATAGTGCCAGAAAGCAAGGAAGTGCTCAAAAAAGAAAAAAAAAAAGGACAATACAGGGATATGTCAAAAGGGTAGAGAAAAGAATCTAAAAGCTCTGCCAATGGCCAAACCTGGAAAAATTTGAACACAATACGAAGAATATAGTAGTGAATTACAACCCAAAGAATAAAAAAAAATCTGAGTTTACACCAATATAAATAATTTTATAAATAAATGGAGAAGGAACAAATCTTTCTTACAGAATAATTCCAAATATGTGTAACTATTCCCTCCTTCAAAATGTAAGACTAAATTTATCTTCCCTTGAGAATTGGCTTGACTTACTGACTAACTTCCAAAGAATCAATTAAGGAAAGGAAAAACAGAATGACTTTACAATGGAGAAACCTGGCTGGTGTCACCTTACGCAAGTGGTCATAATTAACATCATCAGTAATAAATCATATTGATATCATGTGACACCTCATATGATGTGATTACATGGGCACATTTCCTGTGATATTCTTAAAAAAAAAAAAACGAACGCAAACCTCATATATTCTTTATAATAAGAAAACATTAGAAAATTCCAAATTAAGGGAAATTCTGCAAAAAGCCTGACTAACACTCTTCAAAAGTGTCAAGGTGCTGTGCATTGCTTTGATGTGATTCCAAATCTACTTGTTTATAACTTGAGTAAAGTTTTTTTTAATCCACTTGTTTATGACAAAGACAAAAAAAGTTGTGTTGATAGAAGAATGAAATAGGTTGTGTCAGAATGTCATCATCTCATATGTTGTCATTGAAAAGCACTCAGTAACTCAGCTGATGATGAACACTGCTGGGGGCTTATCAGTAAGAATATGTGGAGAAGCAACCATGGCAAGGGGGCATTTAGACTATAAATACCCAGTTTTTGAGGTATATCTGAGAGTTTTGATCTGGGCAAGGCAATACTTTGCTGACCTAAATAAACTCTCTGAAGACCTTGGGGCATTAACTTCTGTATGGTAAGGGTGATGATACCCTTATCAGTAGTGGTGATAAACCGCACAGTGGCCCATGAAGGAGGTAAGCGTCCCTGCCAACACTGGCACCTTCATTCCCTAGCAATGTGTTCTAGCAACAGGGGACTTTTATTTTGTGCTGGCAGTTGGAAGTCAGCTCTGTTTGTTTAGCCCTCTCTCTCTAGTGCCTACTCACATAAAAAGATGTTACTGAGCAAGGGCTCTCTCCACCCATGTGCACAGAGGCTGATACTGTGGTACACCAGTCTTTGAGGGAAGAAAGTTTATTGTGCAATCGATTGGAAAGGGAACAGAAGGAAAGGCTCTCAACTCCATCTCCTCCACCCACAGTTTAGGGTAAGGTTTAAGGGACCAGGGAGGGCAGGCTGGTATGCAGAAGCACTGGCAAGGATTAGTTTTGATTGGCCGATCAAAATTTTGTCTTCTGCACATACTCCTGACTGGTGCTTGCTCCCTGAAAAGTAGCCTTAACATTCTGTTGTAAGATGAGGACAGCACAGTAAACAAGGGTAAAGTTGTTATGTAGATTTAAAGTCATTGCCTTGTCTCTTGAGTTTCTAAAGATTTCGTCATCCTCTCCTTCCTGGCCTAAAGAGGAAAGCACCCTTACAAATGGAGATTTCTTTTACAAATGTAAATTTGCCTTACAAATAGGTAACTTCTACTAGGTTTTCAGAGCTTTTCCCGTGTCTGCTGTTTCTTTAAAATAGTCAGCCCAAAATAATTCTTATGCCAAAGAGGCGTATTTTTGGATGACAAATTCTGTTCCTGGTCCAGTGGTTACAAAAGTACACTTCGATTAAATTTAGATTTTATTCCTTTTGTCTCCTCTTGTCTGGAACAATAGTGTGATTAATCTATTATTGGTTTAAAGTATGTGATGTGATGCGACGATGTCAGGTTATATTATGTTAGGTTATATTCAGCTATGTTTTATTCCCTTTTTTGTCTTTTTTTTTTAAAGATTGGTACCTGAACTAACATCTGTTGCCAATTTTGTTCTTTTTCTTCTCCCCAAAGCCCTCCAGTACATAGTTGTATATTCTAGCTGTAGGTCCTTCTCCTTGTGCTATGTGGGACACTGCCTCAGCGTGGCCTGATGAGCTGTGCCTGATAAGTGGCGCCATGTCCGTGCCCAGGACCAAACCGGGGAAACCCTGGGCCCCCAAAGCAGCGTGCCCAGACTTAACCACTTGGCCATATGACTGGCTCCCCTTTTTTGTCTCTTTAGGAAATGTTATTCTGTATGCTATTGGCTTGTGAAATTATTATAAATCCCGCAGTGATCCCATGTTAAATAAATTATTGGCATAGACAGTCTCAGTCTCTGAACATAATTTTGCCCCCAGAACAAAACACAAGGTCACAAATAAAAGGAAAGACTGAGAAATTGTCACAAAACAGAGTAGACTAAGGAAGTATAAGAACTAAATGCAATATGTTTTTTAAAATTCATTCGTGGAACAGAAAAGGGACACTAGTGGAAAAACTGATGAAATCCAAATAAAGTTTTCAATTTAGTTAATACTAATGTACTGCTATTGATTTCTTAGTTTTGACGGGGGGGTCAAACTATTGATGTGAGATATTAATAATAGGATACCTTAGTCTGTTCGGGCTTTTATTAAAAAAATACCATAAACTTGGTAGCTTATAAACAACAGAAATTTATTTCTCACAGTCTTAGAAGCTGGAAAGTCTAGGATCAAGGTACTGGCAGAATCAACGTCTGGTGAGGGCTTGCTTCCTGGTTCACAGACAACCATCATCTTCCTGTGCCTTCACATGGTGTAAGGGGATAAGGGAACTCTCTGGTGTCTGTTTTATAAGAGCATTATTCCCATTTATAAGGGCTCTGCAATTATGATGGTAATCACCTCCCAAGGGCCTCACCTCTAAATACTGTTAAATTGGGGATTAGGTTTCAACATATGAATTTTGGGAGAACAAAAATATTCAATCTATAACATTCTCTTCCTGGTCCCCCAAAATCCATGTTTTTCCTCACATGAAAAATACAATCATTCTATCCCAATAACTCCAAAATCATTAACCAATTTCAGCATCAACTCAAAAATCTACATCCAAAGCCTCATCTAAATATCATTCAAATCAGATATGGATGAGAATCAAGGTATAATTCATCCTGAGGCAAATTCCCCTCCAGCTGTTAAACCAAAAGTTATGTGTTTCCAAAATACAATAGTGGAACAGGCAAAGCATAGATATTCCCATTCCAAAAAGGGGAAACAGGAGAGGAGGAAGGAGCGACAGGTCCCATGTAAGTGTAAAACCTAACAGGGCAAACAACATTAAACCTTAAATCTCAAGAATAATACTTTTGGCTGGATGCACTGCCTTCCGGGTCCACTGGGGCAGCAATGTCACCCTCCTTCCCACCCTGCCCAGGCTCAATGGGACAGCCCTGAAGCAGCTCTCTGCCTTGGCTCCTACCTCTTCCAAGCTGGGGTCCTTAGCCCATGGTTCTATCAGGCAGCCCCATCCTTTGAAATCTAGGTGGAGGTAGCCATGATGCCCAGGCCTATGCACTCTGTGCATCAGCAGAGAGGATACCACACGGACACCATCAAAGTTTGTTGCCTATGCTATCTGGATGGGTGGCCACCGTAGCCTGCAGCACACTGAGGCCCACTGGAGTCTCACTTGGGGCGACTAAAGAGCACAGTACTGGAGAGTGGAGAGTGGGGCCATCAGTGCAAGGCAACACTAGGTAGTGCAAACCAAGGTCCCACAGGTGGGCACAGGTGGACCCTCCTATGAAACCTCTCTGTTCCCTGGCCCTGGATCTCTGGGCCCATGATGAGAGTGGCAGCCCTAATAATATCTGAATTGCCTTCAGAGTCATTCTTCCATTGTCTTGAACAATAGCTCCTGGCTTCTGTTAAGATAGCAAATTCATACTAATCTCCTTAGCAAATGGTCACTTAGCCATATCTTAGTGGTTTCATGTTTTGCAATATAAATAGGCCGAGGATTTTGCAAATCTTTAAGTTCTACTTTCTTTTTGCTCAACAATTCAAACTTTGAGTCATTTATCTCTGTTCACATTTTACTCTAAGCAGTCAGGAGGATCCAAGTCATACCTTCAATACTTTGCTTAGAAATAACTTCAGTTGAATATCCAATTTCATCACTCACAAGTTCTACATTCCACAAAACACTAGAACACTAACACAATTCGACCAAGTTTCTTTGTCTCTTTATAGTAAGGATCATCTTTCTTCTAGTTTGCAGTAACATGTTCTCATTGCTATCTGAGACCTTATCAGAATAGCCTTTACCATCCATATTTCTACCAAAATTCTGTTCAGGATTATTTAGGTATTCTCTAAGAAGCTTGCAGCTTTCTCTATAGCTCTCCTCTTTTTACACCTTTAAGAGTGTCAATGAAAAATAACAAATAACTATTTGAGCGATAAGAGAGATAAGATGAGTTTTACTTGAGCCAAACTAAGCAGTATAACCCTGGAAGGCCTTTTCCAGAAAGGAAGAAAGTGTGTTGGAGAAGCATGGGTTTTGTATAGTCTTCTACCTTTTAGAACAAGGAACATACATTAAACATACCCAGGATACATATTCATCAAAGTTTCAGAGAGGTATTTAGTTGCAAATCAACAGGTCAACAAGACCCTAATGTCCAGAAAGGGACTAAGATGGGTGTTAGCAATAGGGTATTACCAATAGGAGGTAGGAGAGGAAGTATGCGTTCTTGTCTTAAGAGAGTGCATTCTTTACTTTAACGATTAAAGCAGATGTACAATGTATGTTTTATAGGCCTAAGTCAGGCTTTTATTTCAAGCCGAATCAGTTTTGAACCCGAAGAGTTACCTATACCCATGCCTATATACATATACCTCAATATGTGAAAATCTCTTGTCAAAGGTCTGTTCATAGCAGTGTAGATTTTTTATAGAATGACTTCAAAACTCTTAGAGCTTCTACTTATTACCCAGTTTCAGTCACTTGCACATTTTAGGCATTTGTTACAGCAATATCCCACATTTTGTTACCAGTTCTGTCTCAGTCCATTCAGGCTACTATAACAGAATACCATAGATGAACTGATTTATAAACAATAGAAATTTATTTCTCACAGTTCTGAAGCCTGGGAAATCCAAGACCAAGGTGCCAGTAGATTTGGTTCTGATGAGGGCTTGCTTCCTGGTTCATAGAAGATTGTTTTCTCATTGTGTCTTCACATGTTGGAAGAGGGCAAGAAAGGTCTCTGGAGTCTCTTTTATAAGGACACTGATCCCATTTGTGAAAGCTCTGTCCTCATGATTTAATCACTTCCCAAAGTTCCCACCTCCAAATGGGGAGTAGATTTCAATATATCAACTCTGGGAGACACAAACAAGAGAATGGAGTATGTGGAAACTCTCAATATTATCTGCAAATTTTTCTCTAAACCTAAAACTTTTACAAAAACAATGTTTATATAAAAAGTCAATAAAATAGATTATACACAAAGAGACAAAAAGAACCTATAAAGCCAAAATTTTTTTAAAAGATTAGTAAATCCTCAACTATACTGAAAAGAAAAAAAAAAAAAGATAAGATACAAATGACCAACATCAGGATTCAAAGAAAGGGCATCACTATAGACCCTGCAGAATTTAAAAGGAAAATAAGTGCATAATATTTAGAAAGTCAAAATAATGTTAAGAAAAATTACATCGATAAATTCTTTAAGACAATGCAACAAAACTCGTGCAAGAAGAAATTTAAAGAAAAGACTGAAAACTCCAAAAATATTAATGAAATTTAATTCATAATTATAAATCTTCCTATGAAGGAAATATTAGAGCAGATCATTTCAACAGTAAATTCTATCAAATGTTTAAGAAGCGTTACCACATTACACAAACTGTTTCAAAAAACAGAGAACGCAGTACACCTTAATTCATTTATAAAGCCAAACGACCTTTGATGCAAAAACTTGACAAGGACATAACAAGAAAACAAAATTATAACTTATTAACTTTCATGTATACAGAAATATAATCCCTCAACATAATGTTAACCAATAGAATCTAGTAATATATAAAAAGGATAATACCTATTGAACATGTGGGATTTATCTCAGAAATGCAAAATTGTTTCAACATTTGAAAACAAATCAGTGCGATATAACAAATCAAGAGAATAAAGGAGAAAATACTAGGGTTATCTTAATAAATGTGAAAAAAATCCATTCGAACACATTCAGTATCATTGGTGATGAAAATTTCAGCAAACTGGCGACGCAAGGGAACATCTCCAAAATGATAAAGGGCATTTACAAATCGCCTAGAACTAACATCATACTGAAGGGTAAAAAACTATTATACCATTGCATACTATACCTTCTATTCAACATTGTAGTAAATATCCTAGCCATGGTGATAAGTCCAGACAAATAGTATAGGAATAAAGATTGGAAAGGAAGAAATAAATCTCTCTCTTCATGGGTGACACAATTATCTAATGGAAAATCCTAAGCAGCGTAGAAAAAATTATTACTAGGATTAACACGTTATTGTATCAAAGTCCCAGTACTAAGAGAGGACATCTTAAATGTCCTATCAACAAAAAAGAAATGATAATTATGTGAAGTGATGGAGGTGTTAACTAACGCTACTATAGTAATCATTTTGCAATATATAAGTGTATCAAATCAACATGTGGTGCACCTTAACCCTGCACAGTGTTATGTATGTTGATAATATCTCAATAAAGCTGGAGAAAAAATATAAAGATTATTCAAAGAAATGAAGTGTGAAATATTGTATGTTGTATGTTAGCATTCATACAAAGTTCTCAAGCAGGCATAGCCAAGTCATTATGATAGAAATCAACTCAGTGGCTGCCTGGGGCAAAACAGTTTGATTGCAAAGGGCACAAGGGAACTTTCTGGTGTAACTGAAGTGTTCTCTGTCTTGGTGTGGTGATTATTAAACAATTGTACACAATAACCAAAATTTATAGCACTATACACATTAAAATTGTGGTCATTAGTGTATGTAAAATATGCCTCAATAAGAATTGATTTAAAATGATCCATCTTGCTTATAATATAAGAAATGCAAATCCAAACTTCATTGAGATATTTCCCACCTATTATATTAGCAAAAGCTGGAAAACCTATTCCAGCAGCGAGACAGCAGGAAAATAGGAAATCTCAGACATTGCTGCTGGGAAAGCAAAATATTACAATCAATGTTGCAAAGAATTAGATAATATTTAGCAAAATTACATATAAATTTACCCTTTGATTCAGTAATCTCACTTTTAGAAATGTATCCTAAGATACGTTGATAAAAAAGTTAAAAGTTACATGTTATTCATTGCAGCAATACTTGTAACAGCAAAAAAAAAAAAAAACCAACAACAACAAATGGTGTCAATCCAAATACACTTCAATAAAAGGCTGGTTGAATAAATTATGGTACATCAATATAATTGCATAGTATGCAACTGTAAAATGAAGCGAGAAAAATATTTTTAAATACTGTGATATAATGATCTTCAATACATATTGTTGATTAAAAAAAAGGAAGGTAGTGAAAGTCCATGTAGTACACTATCTTATGCTACCTCATCATGTATATATACACGCACACACACAAATACACACTCATATGTGTATAAACATGCACACATATGTATGTATATATATACACACGTATGTTTACAGTTGAATAGGCATTATATGTAGCATATATATTTGCTTATATTAAAACAATTGAGAGATGTAACAAAAACATAAAGAAACAGTTACCTGAGGGTAGAGAGAGTGAGAGAATAGAGATAGTGAGAGATCACAGAGAGTGCCAGCCCTGGTGGTCTAGTGGTTAAGATTTGGCACTCTCACTGCTATGGCCTGGGTTGTTTCCTGGTCAGGGAACCACACCACTCATCTGTCGGTTATCATACTGTGGTGGCCGTGTGTTGCTGTGAAGCTAAAAACTATGCCACCAGTATTTCAAATACCAGCAGGATCACCCATGGTGGATAGGTTTGAGAGGAGCTTCCAGACTAAGACAAATTAGAAAGAAGGACCTGGCCACTCACTTCCAAAAAATTTAGCCATGAAAACCTTATGAATAGCAGGGGAGCATTACCTGACATGGCACTAGAAGATGAGAGGACAGTGTAAAAAGACCATATAGGGTTCTGCTGTGCTAGACACAGGGTTTCTAGGAGTCAGAATTGACTCAATGGCACTAACAGTGAGAAAGAGTGAACAAGGTGGAGAAGACAGAGGAATAACCTAGGCTTTTTTTTTTTTTTTTTTGATGAGGAAGATTGACCCTGAGCTAACATCTGTTGCCAACCTTCCTCTTTTTTTTGCTGAGGAAGATTCTCTCTGAGGTAACATATGTGCCAATCTTCCTCTATTTTATATACGAGCTGCTGCTGCAGAATGGCCATGGATGAGTGATATAGGTCCGTGCCTGGGAACCGAATCCAGGCCACTGAAGCAGGGGGCACTGAACTTAACCACTAGGCCACTGAGGCTGGCCCTAGACTTTTAAAAAATATATCTTATTTTCACTTTGTAAATTTTCAAATGTTTAATTATAAAACAAACTTTAAAAGGAATGTCTTTGAAAGAACAAATTGTAATAAATGAATTTAACTGTTATATGAACTTAAAGTGACTTTAAAACAATTTGACTCTAAATTCCTGTATATTACTAAGAGAATGAAGAACTGCAAAGAAAACAAGATAAAATAAGAACTTATTATTAATAATCTTGTTGCTGTTGGTATTGTGATTCTAAAATTGCTCTATATCTACTGTGGATTAAAAAAAGTGAATAATTAGGTTGGAATCTTTGGTTACTGGGATTTTCAGAATAAGGGAATAGAGGGAAACAGATGTAAGAGAAGTAAGGTGAAATAAAGTCCCAATAGACTTTAATTTGTATGACTTTTATTGCGGTAACATTGGTTTATAACATTATGTAAATTTCAGGTGTACATTGTTATATATTTTGATTTCTTTGTAGATTACATCATGTTCACCACCCAAAGACTAATTACAATCCATCACCACACACATGTGTCTAATCACCCCTTTTGCCCTCTTCCATCCCCCCTTCCCCTCTGGTAACCACCAATACAATCTCTGTCTTTATGTGATTGTTTGTCGTTGTTTTTATCTTCTATTTATAAGTGAGATCATACGGTGTTTGACTTTCTCCCTCTGACTTATTTTGCTTAGCCACATGCAATTTTCAGTATGAATATACAACATATTTTCTTAAAAGATCAAATTTATTTTTGGTTATTTAATTTATTCTGGTTATTTAAAAAACATAGAAACAAGATTTAGTTATTTTTCTTGGTGCTCAGATTGTTTCACCTTTGGTCAGAAGAAGTGTCTTCCAGATGACTCATCAGCCGTTTAGAAATAGCCTCAGTAATATAAGATAGATGTTTGGATAAATTGCATGACAAGATGTTCCAAGTTTATCTTGTACATTTCCTAACCCAGACCTGAAACTATCCATTTCTTGAAGGATTCCTGATTCTTTTTAGTGAGAAATGGTATTTGAAGATCAGAATTTGGAGGACATCAGGCAACTAACTCAATATTTTGAAAACTGGCAAATAAAGGAAAAAAAGAAAATATTCCAATTCTGTGTGACTTTGGGCAAATTATTTAAGATGCTTTTCTTATCTGTTAAATGGGTTTACATTTAAAGAGCAATTTTGAAAATGAAGTATGCATATTCTATTGACTGATATACAGTATTCACTTAGTAAACATGAGAATAAAAATTAAAAATTACGAGATAAATTGTTATGAGATCTACAGATATTTTGAGTATCTAGATATATCTTGATATTTTTGACCTGCTTCTTCAGTTATTTCTCATGAGAATGATACCAAGATTTCTGATTACACTCAGTTCTACTATGTATAGACATAGAGTCTGAGTGCCCTAAATACATTGAGTGCAAACCTTAGATAATATTTGTATTCTGGAGATGGTTATCTGTCATGTTACATTTATTAATTATATTTGTAAATATAAAATTATCATTCATAGATTACTGGTGATTCTAATTTAGCACTTAGAACTGTTTCAAATATCTTGTCTAAAAAGTCCTTTATTGCTATAATCTTTCTTGTTCATAAGATTTATAACACTGTACTTTGATGATTGATCATAATGTATTTTAGGGCACTTGTATATGAAAATGTAGTTCTGCATTTTAAATAACATCAAAATAAGAAAGCTATTATACGTAAAAGATTAAAATGACTTTTGATCTTTATATCTTAAAATTTTAATTTGGAGAGTAATTAAACTTTTAAAAAATATTTTATCATATGATTAATGTAGGTGTCATTGATCACCATAGTGATGATTATAACAAGAATTATTTGCTTTTTATCATTTTGTAATTGAGTTTAGGATATAATTTATTACTTTTCCTTTTGTTAAAAACAGATCATAAGCAAAGTTTTCATCAATCTTGTTTATTTTGGAGACATAGTCTACTTGTACCAATGTGAGTAGCTTTCAATAGTAATAGTGTATTTAAGAGAACAATGACAAAAGAAGACATATATTTGGTAATAAACCTGGTGTACAAGTGTGTTTAGAATAGTGAAGAAAAGATTAACACTTACTGCTTTAAGTATCATTTTAAAATGTCATTAAATCTTTCAAATGTGTAATTAGAATTTAACTTACGACACAAAAGACTCTTTTGACCCTACTGCTGTAGTCAGTGTTGCAATATGACTTTCTGTAATCATTGTCTACCCATCGGAAATGACATGAGTCTTGTTTAGTTAATAAATAGGCTTCTAAAGAGGTCATGAATTCTATGTGACTAAAACAATTATCCTGTCAAAAAGTTACTGTCTTAAAGGCAAATGAAGTACCTATATTATTGGTTTTATTAATTTCATTCTAAATATATTCTTAGTTTTAAGTTGGAACATAATTTTTTTTCTAATTTACTGGTATATATTTTTAAAACTGAGCTGCACTTGTCTTTTTAAATATATGACATCTTTCAAAAGTATTATTCTTTTAGACTTTTAAAAGGCAAATATTGTTTACGGGTTCAAAGTTAGACAGTACAGCAGAATTGGTCTGACCTGGCAAGTTATACTGGGGTAAATTACGTGTTCAATGGTAGTGCCACAACACTCGAGAACAGTGACATATTTGATGGCAATTTCTTTCTAGGATCCCACACCTTCCAGAATATTATTCTATTGTTTTTATTCCCTCTTACAAAAGGATTAGACGTCATTTCTCATTCAGTTACTCAACAGATAGGTTTTTTCTATTTGAGTTTTTTTCACAATTTTCTGAAACCATAAAATAAGTATATCTTTTCATTTAACTCATTACCTAATGCCTACCATGTGCCAGACACTGATCTAGCCTATAAAATTTAACAGTTATTGCTCATGTTGGCCAAGTAGCTCATCAAACTTAAGATGAAGTAACTGACATGGATAATAGGTTATCTTATCAAAAATAGAAAAATAACTTTCATCTTATTGAATTTTTAATACAGGATTCTGTAGGATAAAACCTCTAGCTTGGTTCAGATGAAAAAATATTTGTACACAAGGAGAAGAAGAAAATAAATTACGTTCTCTATAGAAACACTTCTAAAACATGGCTAGAAAAATCTTTAGGTGACTGATTTTTTAATTTATTTTTTAATGAGATACACTTGACATATAATATGTAAGTTTAAGCTGTGCAAGTTATTGATTTCATAAGTTTATATATTGCAACATGGTTACTGCCATAGCATTAAGTAACACCTCTGTCACATAATTATCATTTCTTTTTTTGTGATGAGAACAATTAATATCTAATCTCTTAGCACCTTTGGAGTTTAGAATATGGCATTCTTGCATATAATCACTATGCTGTGCATTAGATCTCCAGAACTTATCTACTAGTTGCTAGTTTGTATCTTTAGAAAGGTAACTAATGCTAACGTTGGTCTAAGTTTTGGCAAATTTATGTATAGTTAATGTTTTATCATTATCTTGATCCCATCCTTTCTTTTGCTTTTATTTCTGCTATTATCAATTTATAATTTTGAAATTGTAGGTCTTATGCTGTAAATTCAATCTTTTTAAATGCTTCATCTATGATTCATAAAGTCAATGAAATATTTGAAGACCTTCCCAGTTAAAATATACACCCAGATTTACAGGGAGGAAGGTTTGAGTATTTTAACTTAAGGTGTGATACAACTTTAGAGTTAGCAGATTCACTCAAATTCTTGAACATACTTAATCACATTCAGTAGAGTATAGTGTTTAAAATCATGGACACCATTAGGTTTGAATTTCAGTCCTGAATCTCTCACAATTAATTGGGTGATCTTGATAAATACACTTAACCCCTATCAGTCTCAGTTTTTCCTATGTGAAATAAGCATGAGTAAATGTTGTACAGTGATTAGAAGCAGAGTCTCTGGAGATACCTGCATTTGGACACGATCTCCTTCATTTCCTATCTCTGAGAATTTGTCACATAGCAAGCCCTCAATAAACGGTGGGCTCCTGCTACTGCTGTTATTTCTTGTAGAAGTGGTATATCATCACAATTACACTCTAGTGTACTGAGAGGCAAAATAGGAGAACAACTGAGAGTTAAAAATCTGCACTCTAACACCCTCGGGTGGAATCTCAGCTGTAGAACTTCCTAGTTATGTGATCTTAGTAAGTAAATCAATCACTGTGCATGTTATTTTCCTAAATCTCAAAATGGAGTAATAAATAGCCTTTAACTCATCATGTGGTTGTAAGGATCAAGTGAGATCATGCATATGAAGTACTTAGCAAAGTACATGGCTCATGGTAAATGTTCAATAAAAATTATCATTATTAGGGAAAGACCCTACTAAGAGCAGGGTAATGTTCTACTTTTCCCCAGGCTTGCATAAGGATTACTCTTATGGAACAAAAATGGCTCCCAGTGGAGCAGAGAAGGAAATTGAAAGTACTTCTTTTACACACAGTAGGCCCTCTCTCAATGCCCATTTGTTTGTTTATTTTCTCGCTCACTGACTGACTTCCATCATGAAGACCTTGCTGTTAATGTGTCCTGTGAGGTTGCATTATTTAGTCATGATTCTTTTTCTGCTGATCACATCTCACTTCTCAGAAGGAAAGGTAGCATAAAACTGCATGTTGTTCCTTTTTTGTTCTATCTGGCGATTTTGCGCTCTGTAGGTAGCAGTCCTCAATTCACTCTCAGGATTACAAACCCAACTATCAAGATAGCTTTCTGTTTTCATTGAATCAGGAGCTCTGAAAAAGAAAAGAAACATTGAAACATTCACACTTGTGAAGGTATTTGATATAAATAATCTTTTCCCAAAAATGTAATTTCAAACGTGTTCAGGAGAAAAAGGTTCATCATTATCAGTTGTATTGTAAATTTTTAAATCCTCATATTTTCCTGATGCCTCAAAATTCCCACAAACAGGCTACAAACACCCAGCTCTCCCCTGACTGTGACCTAGTAACATTCAAATGCACCAACAAAATCTCCTGCCTTATGCTTGTGTAGTCTCCCCTGACTTTCAATAAAGCCACTTGCCCTGGGGGCCTCACTGTCTAGGCTCCCCTTCTGCTTGGTTGAGCCCTTCCCCTTGAAGCTCCTCCCATATGGCCCCCTGTGTGGCTTGCTCTGTCTTCCTCTTTTAGGACCTGTGAGTATAGTAAATCTTTTTCACTTTTATATGCCTCTTCATGGTGTTATTTCATGTCTGCATCTGAGTGATCATTAAAAAAACATTTTAAGTAACTTAATTATCCTTTACAACACATCAGTAAACAATCACAGTTCTTGCTACTAGCATTTGAATAATTCAAAGAAAGTTAGAATTGATTATTTTATTTAACATAGACATAAAACGTGAAACAGGAACCTTTCATGTTACTAATTATTCTCTGATGAGATTTGTGTTAAGTTACTATAATTCTAGGATGTTTGAGAAAAACAACTATTCTTCATTTTGATGCTGGAAAGGTTTGTTGTAAATTGTTCCTTTGCACATTTTTGAAAGAGCTGACAGGTTACCAAATTTTTTATATGGAAAAAGTGTAAATATAGACTAGTGTTTTGTGATATAAAATGTTTGTTTTCTTATTTGCATATCTAATATGCAAAAAATGCATTTCAGAACAAAAAGATTTCAGAATTATCTTTATTTTCCTAATAGTCAATTTTATAAATTATAGTGATGTGAATTTGAGGGTTGCTTATTTCTTTAAAATATCCTTTCACTTCTTATATTCCTTCTCAGACCCAATGAAATAGAAAATAGAATACCACAAAATCTAAGACAAGCATCTTCCTAGACTATTTTAAAATATGTTCCGTCATCTTTCACATCAGAAACAAAGGTGTAAATAAAATATTTTACGGTATTGTTGAAATTCCTAGGTTTCTGAAAAGCCAGTAATGTTTTCAGAAAATAAGAGTACACTACAATACATTTCCAAAGCCAAGAGGCAATAAAGATCATCAGATTAGCACTCCAATGGAATGACATTATCAAGAAAAGTTTACAAGCTTCTTTGAATCATAAGAGACAATTTCCCTGGGATTGGAACAAAGCTTTATTGAAGTTAATGGATCAATTCTAGAGTCATCCCACAGAAAAATTAAAGAGAGTTTAGTATGAAGTGAAGATGACAAAGCTCTCTTTGTTGTTGGCATAATTAGAAATAATTTGGTGAAAGCAGAGAGTATTAATTTTAACAAACTAAGCGACCCCTTTTAATCACTTGATGCTATTTGTGAGTGAATAGATCCTTCATAATAGAATGTTAATGAAGGTTTGGAATTTCTAATAGTCATTGTCCATTTACATGTTCTCTTTTAACTTATTTCTTTTCATGCTGATGTTAAATCCATATTTCTTTACTTTGTCACACAAATTAAATGCTAAGTTTAAAAGCCACCATTTCATAATTAACCTCAGAATCTTAAATGTGATGATAACACTTCATTGCCTCCAAGTGGAGGTATAAACTCAATTCTCTTCTGTACTCCAATGACACCAGGGAATCAAGGAGAGCAGAAGTGCAGGGCTGAATCAAAGACTTTGTTGTTTCAGGGTAGGCAAGAAAGTTCAACTCTACTGACACTAGGGGAAGACCATGGAGGGGAGAAGCAGAGTGCCAACTAACCCCACCCCCCATCACTTCCTTCAATCTTTATGCTGCCAGATGGGTGTGGGGGTTCAGCCCCCCCTGAGCTACTCTGACTCCAGATTTAGGGCAGGAGGAAAGGAGTGCTGAATTCCATGGTCTTGCACCACCGCCTTGTTCAATCTGCATGATTCTATGCTGCTGGTTGGAGATGAAGGCGCAATTCCCTACTGGGACAAGCTGACCAAGGATGGTGACGAAGTGGGAAGTGGATTGTACTGGTGACTAGCCTCACCTCAAACTTTCTCCTTATGTCTCTTTGTTGCCAGATAGGAACAGAAGTACAGCTTGCTATTGGATAAGAGCACCACCTACTTCCACGAGAGAGGGGAGATGGCTGATTATCCCTCTGCTGGGTCCCACTAGAAAGTGAGAATTGAAGTTTTTCAGTTTGTGTTTGACAGGAGAGAGAGAAAGATCCAGATAGAAGACAGAAAAAAAAATACCACTCCACTGGGGTGTTCATCTGATGGTCTTTGTTGCCTCCTAGCTTTAGCAATGTATTTTAGTCTGCTCTTATTTTCCAAAAATATTACTGGCTTTTCAGAAACATAGGAATTTCAACAATATCTTTATTTGCAGACAACAAGATTGCCTATTTAGAACATCTGGTACAAATGTACAAAAAGCTGCTAAAAGTAGTAAGTTTAGCAAGATTGCAAGATACAAGAAACATATTCAAAAATCAGTTGAATTTCTACATTCTAGCAATGAACAATAGAAAATTTAAATATAAAAGAACACCATTTATAATAGCATCATAAAATATGAAATACTTGGGGATAAATCTGAGCAAAATTATGTGAAAAACAAGTACGTTGAATACTACAAAACTTTGCTGAGAAGAAACAAAGAATTAGGTGAATGCAGAGATATACAGTGGTCACAGGTCAGAAGATTCGATATTGTTAAGATGTTAATTCTCCCTGCAAATAATCTACAGATTCTATGCAATCAAAATCAAAATGTAAGTAGACATTTTATTGAAATTTACAAGAAGATTCTAATATTTATAGGGAAACACAAACATCTTAGATAAAATGACTTTAAAAAAGAAGAGCAAATTTAGAGGGCTAACGCTGCCTGTTTTCAAGATTTATTTTTAAAACTGTACCATATAGTATTGGCTTAATGTTGGACAAATAGATCAACAGAACAGAATGACAGTCCAGAATAGAACTGTGCATATACAAACATCTGGTTTTCAACAAGAATGCAAAGGCAATACATTGGAGAAAATTTGTTAAACTTTCAAAAGAATAGTGTTGGAACAGTTGAATATCCATATGCAGAAAAAAAAATTATGTCATACTTCACACTAGATACAAAACTTAGCTCAAAAAGTATTATGGACCTATATGCAAAATCTAAAACTGAAACGTATAGGGGAAAATATTTCTGACTTTGGTTGAGCAAATATTTCTTAGAAATGACATAAAAAACTTGGCCAATAAAAGTTAACATAATAAATTGGAATTCATCAAAAATGGAAACTATTGCTCGTCAAACACACTGTCTAGAGAATAAAAAGAAAAGCCACAGGCTGGGAGAAATATTTGCAAATCATGTGCCTGATGAAATACTTGTGATCAGTATATATAAAAATCTACTAATCTCAATATTAAGTAAACAAAAATTGCAATAAAAAAGATAGCATTACATATCTATTAGAATAGTTAAAACCTTTTAAAAAAGAAAGATTGACCATGATCTATCAGTTTGCTAGGGCTGCCATAACAAACTACCACAGACTGAGTGTCTTAAACAGCAGATATTTATTTTCTCACAGCTCTGGAGGCTGAAAGTCCAAGGTCAAGATGTCAACAAGTGTTGTTTCTCCTTAGGCCTCTCTGTTTGGCTTACAGATGGCCACCTTCTTGTTGCGTCCTCACATAGCCTTTTCTCTGCCCACATACATCTCTGGTATCTCTTGTGCGTCTTAATCCTCTCTTCTTATAAGGATACTAGTCAGATTGTATTGGGGCACACCTTAATAGCCTCATTTTAACGTAATTACTACTTTAAAGGCCCTATCTCCAGATACAGTCAAATTCTGAGGTACCAGGGGTTAGGGCTTTAACAAATAAATTTTGAAGGAAACAATTCAGTACGTAATACATAGCAATCATTTTCAAGGATGTAAAAGTACTGGAACTCTCATATGTTGCTGGTATGAATGTAACATGGTACAACCACTTTGGAAAGCAGTTTGGAATTATCTTAAAAAGTTAAATGTGCACCTACATTTAAGACAGCCATTTAGAGAATTGAAGACATATATACTCATGCAAAGATTTTTACATAAATGTTCATAGTAGCTTTATTTGTAATATCCTAAAACTGAAACAACTCAAATATTTATCAACAGGTGAATGAATAAACAGCATGCAGTATACTAAGACAATGAAATATTATTCAGCAAAAAGTACTGATATTGAACACATACAACAACATGGATGAATTACCAAATAATTATGCTGAGTTTAAAAAAGAGTACATAGTGTATGATTTAATTTTTATAAAATTCTACAAAATGAAAACTAATCTATAATTTCTAAAGCATAACAGTGGTTACTTGTGGAAGGAGAAGAGGAAAGGAATTGATTGCAAAGTGGCATGAAGAAACTTTTGGAGGTGGTAGATATGGTTAGTATCTTGATTGTGATGATGGTTTAATGTGTATATCCATATATTAAAATTTTTCAAATTGTACACTTCTTCTTTTTCTTTTTCCAAACATTTTATTTTTTCCTTTTTCTCCCCAAAGCCCCCTGGTACATAGCTGTATATTCTTCATTGTGGGTCCTTCTAGTTGTGGCATGTGGGACGCTGCCTCAGCGTGGTTTGATGAGCAGTGCCATGTCCACGCCCAGGATTCGAACCAACGGAACACTGGGCCTCCCTCCTGCAACGGAGAGCGCGAACTTAACCACTCGGCCATGGGGCCAGCCCCTGTACACTTTTTCATTTATTGTATATTAATTATACCTCAATAAAGTTTTTTTCAAAAAGAGATTTAAATGTCACATCTATAAAATGGAATGTTTGGCCCTTGTTTGGATACTGATCTTAACAGTCCAATTGTAAAAAAGACACTTGAATTAATCAAAAAAGTTGAGTGTGATCTAGGTGTTAGACGATAGTAAGGAAATACTTTTAACTTTGTTTTGTGCCATAATAGTACAGTGGTTATGTTTCTAAAAGTCCTTACCAGAGGTAAATATGGTTAATGATGTTGAGCATCTTTTCATGTGCTTATTGGCTATTTGTGTATCTTCTCTGGAGAAATATCTATTCAAGTCCTTTTTCCCATTTTTAGTACTGTGTTTTTGTTGTTGAGTTGTAGTTCTTTATATATTCTGTATATTAATCTCTTATCAAATATATGACTTGTAAATATTTTATCCCATTCCCTAGGTTACTTTTTCACTCTTTTGAGAATGCCCATTGATATGAAAAAGTTTTCATATTTGATGAAGTCCAATTTATCTATTTTTACTTGGATGCCTGTGCTTTTGGTGTCCTATCTAACAAAGTGTTGACACATTCAAAGTCATGAAGCTATTCCTCTGTTTTTTTCTAAGAGTTCATCGTTTTAGTTCTTATGTTTAGGTCTTTGATTCATTTTGAGTTATTTTTGTGTGTATGGTGTAAGGTAAATGTTCAACTTCATTCTTTTGCATGTGGGTACTCAGATTCTCCAGCACCATTTGTTGAAAAGATTATCCTTTTCTCATTGAATGGGCTTAGAATATTTGCAAAAAGTCAATTGACCATATACAAAAGGGTTTATTTCTGGACTGTACTTTTTCCATTGTTCTATATGTCTGTCTCTGTGCCAGTACCATGCTGTTTTGATTACTGTAGCTATGTAATAAGTTTTGAAATCAGGCAGTGTCAATCTTCCAAGTTAGTTAATTTTCAAGACTGTTTTGGCTATTTAGGGTCCCTAGTGTTTCTGTATGAATTATAGGATGAAGTTTTCTATTTCTGAAAAAACCATTATTGGGATTTTGATAGGGATTGCATTGAATTTCTAGACCACTTTGGATAGTTCTTCATCTTAATATTAATTCTTCCAATCCTCAAACATGGGATGTCTTTCCATTTACTCATGTCTTCTTTAATTTTTTTCAGCCCATAATAAGTGAAAATATTTATCAATCATATATCTGATAAGAGACTTGTTTCCAGAATGTATTAAGAACTATTATCATTTAATAATACAAAGATAAATAAATTTAAAACTATGCAAAAGATTTGAACAATCATTTCTCCAAGTAAGACATACAAATGGCCAATAAGCACAAGAAAATATACTCAACATCATTAGTTATTTGGAAAATGGTAATCAAAACCGAGATATCACTTCAAGCCACCCAGATGACTAAAATCAGAAAGACAGAAAAACACCAAGAGTTGGTTAGTAGGCAGAGAAACTAGAACACTCATACTTTGTTAATCATGGTATAAAATGTTGCAACCTCTTTTAGATCCGCTGTCTGCAAGCTGGAGACCCAAGAAAGACAGAAGTGTATTTCCAGTTCAAGTTCTACAGCCTGAGAACCAACTAAAGTACTGATAGTGTAAGTCCCCATCAGAGAACAGAAGAAACCCAATGTCCCAGCTCAAGTAGTCAGGCAGAGACAGCAAATTCTACCTCCTCCATGTTTTTTTCTCTTAGACACACAATGGATTGGATGATGCTTACCCACATTGAGGAAAGAAATCTGCTTTACTTCATCTACTAATTCAAATTCTAATCTCTTCCAAAAACACCCAGAAGGACACACCCAGAAATAATGTTTAACCAGATGTCTGGCCATTCCATGGCCCAGTCAAGTTGATACACAGAATTAACTATCACAAGTCCATCCTTTGTTACTTTACACCCATACATAGTTCCTTAAACCATACTTAGTCTCAAAATAAAGACAATAACAAGGTAATAATTCCACCTAATGTGATAGAACTACCCTGTGTACAACTGAAAATGCACTAACTCCTTCCTTAGAATAGGAGGTAAACCCCTTGAGTGATATTTATTCTCTTTTATATCTTGTAATTTAAATACTATAATATAAAATGGGCAATGCTTATGATATAGAGTCAATACATTGTATGTCACATGAAAAGAAAATAAGAGAGGAAAGAAAACAAATATATTTGATATATACATATATATATACACACACATACACACACACCTTATATATGTATGTATATATATATGTATATATATATATACACACACACACACACACATACAAACATACACACACAAATGTATTCATAAAAATATAAGGAGGAAACACTCATGACAGTTACAGACCTCATTTCTGTAACTGGTCACATGGTCATAGCTGGTATTTATAACTACCTTTTATCATTACCCATTCTGTGGTCTCTTTGTTGTCAGCAAGCACTTCAGATGGTTGTAGTTCTTTACCTGGTAGGATGATCCAAATCTTCAATCCTGAAGGGTCTGGGCCATTAGTAATCCTTCCTGGATTGGGTTATTGTTGTTTTCCATTGACCTTAGTCACAGGACATGGTAACACTAAGAGATGCCATAAGCATTTTCCTGAATTTCAGACATACTCTTCCTTACCTCCACTATGGAGTAGTAGTACAATTTCCCCTTAATAGTCAGGATCAATCAGTCCAGTCAGCACAGTAAGTTCTCTCTTTGCCTGTTGATTCAGAGGCATGAGGGGCCCAAAATGGCTGAATGACAGACTCAAATCCAAGTTCAATGTAATCATTGTTGTATCTCCTGGTGGAAGCATTTCTGACTTTGGAATCAAGTCAGATCCTTAAAGATCCTAAGATCTTTAGGCCAGCAGAGCATAAAGTCACCAGAACAGAAGCAGAAATTTTGCTAGTGGGTCACTAGGGGTAATAGTGAATGGTGCCACTCCTATTTCTATACTTTAAGTCTTGTATCCATGAATTCTGGCTATGGGAGAAACAGCACCGTATACTGGATGCTGATTCATAGCCTACTCAGCTCTCTGCAGAATCTTACCCAGACTTGCAAAATATTGCCATCTAGCTGTAGCTGTAGCTGAGTCTTAAAAAAGTCATTCCATCATTCTATCAAATCAGCTTCTTCAAGATGGTGGAGAACATAGTAAGAGCAGTGAATTCCATATGCATGGGACCCTTACCACACTCTTGTTGATGTGAAGTAAGTTTCTTTATCAGAAGCAATGCTTCATGGAATACCATGATGATGGATAAGGCAGTCTGTAATTCCGTGGATGGCAATGCAGAAAGATTGTATGTGGGGAAGGTAAATCCATGTTCAGAGTGTCTATTGAATAAGAATGAAATGCTATCCGTTCCATTATGGAAATAGTCCAATGGAATCAACTTGACACCAGGTAGGTGGCTGGTAACCACAGGCAATTTTGCTATATTTGGAATTCTGTGTTGGAATCTACTGCTGGCAGATTGGGCACACAACTGTGGTTATAGTCAGCTCAATCTTCACGAGTGGAAGTCCATGTGGTTGAGCTCATACATAACCTCTATCCCTGACATCATAGCCACTTTGATCATGAGCCCTTTGGATGATGACAAGAATGTCTGGGGAAAGAGATTGACTACTGTCCACAGAATGAGTCCTCCTGTCCACTTGATTATTAAAATTTTCCTCTGCTTAGGCCACTCTTTGGTGAGCATTACATGGGACTTAAAGATCTTCACATTTTTTGCCCATTCAAAGAGGTCTATCCACATACCTCTTTCCCAAATTTATTTATCACCAATCTTTCAATTATGTTACTTCCAAGTCACTGACCATCCAGCCAAACCTTTGGCCGCCACCCATGGATCAGTATATAATTACATGTCTGACCATTTCTCCTTCCAAGCAAAATAAACAATTGGAAGCACTGCTTGAATTTCTGCACACCAAGTTACCATGCATCCTAAGCATGTACCTTATAAAATGGGTGTTATTTGACCCTGAAGGATTAGTTATCTGAAGAATTTCCCTTCACCACTGTTTTTGAGGAATGTCCCAGAAAGGAGCTGTAGTGCTGGAGCTGTCTACTTTCAGTGGTGCCTGCATATTGTGCTGAACCATCTGTAAACCAGGCCCTATTCTTCTCTTCCTCTGTCAACTGATCATTGTGAACTCCTCATGAAGCCATAGATGCAGGCTGAGAGAGAGAAGGCAATGTAGCAGGAGTGTGGACCCTGGTATTTGGGCCAATTCTTCGTGTTACTTACTTGGTGCTCAGGGCCTGCTTGAGCCAGATCATGTATATATCACTTCCATTTGATAATGGAGTGTTGCCATGCATGCTCAACTTTACGGCTTGGTGCATCAGATAACACCCATTTTATAACGGGCATGCTCAGGATGTGTAGTAAGTTAGTGGTCCATGGTTAAGTGTTTATTCTCTGATAAAGCCTAGTTGCAGGCCAAGAGCTATTTGTCAAAGACAGTACTTATCTACAGAGGGTGGCGGTGCTTTGCTTTAAGGTCCTAAGGGACCTGTAGCACTGCCTTTCAGCTGTGGGGGCCTGCCAAAGGCTCTAAAAAGCATCCTTATCTGCCAAAGGCTCTAAAAAGCATCCTTATCTGCCACTGACTCTTTAAGATCTGCTGGATTATGTGGCCCAGTGGAAGGAAAGCTTTCACAGCAGCCTGGACCTATTGCAGAGACTTTACTTATTCTGGGCCACACTTAAAAGTAGAAGCTTTTTTGGGTCACTTGGTAAATGAGCTGGAGTAACAACTCTAAATGAAAAATATATTGAAACGTGTTGCCTCCAAATTCCAAAGAGACTCACTAAACATTGTGCCTTTTTTGGTGTAGGAGGGGCCAGACACATCTTTCTTTCACCTTAGAAGGGATATCTCGATAAGCTGCTTATCACAGGACTTCTAGAAATTTCACTGGGATAGAAAGTCCTTGAGTTTTATTTGGATTTATTTTTCGCCCTCTGACATGAAAATGTCTTACCGATAAATCTAGAGTAGTTGCTACTTCTTGCAGACTAGATTCGATCAGCTTATTATCAATGTAATGGACCAGTGTGATATCTTGTGGAAGGGAAAGGTGGTAAAGATCCCTGACAAGTAAATTATAACATTGGGCTACAGAGTTGATATACTCCATAGGTAGGAGAGTGAAGGTGTATTACTGTCCTTGCCAGCTGGAAGTAAACTCCTTCTGATGGTCTTTACTCACAAGTATTGAGGAAAAATTATTTGCCAGATCAAATAGCTGCATACCAGGTACCAGAAAATGTGTTAGTTTGCCCAACAATGAAATCACATCTAGTATACCAGTTGCAATTGGAGATACCACCTGGTTAAATTTATGATAATCCACTGTCATTCTCCAAGATCTGTTTATCTTCTGCACAGGCCAAATAGGCAAGTTGAATGGGAATGTGATGTGACTCACCACCCTTGTGTCCTTCAGGTCCTTGGTCGTGGAACTAATCTTTACAATCCCTCCAGGAATGCAATATTTCTTTGAGTTTACTATTTTCGTAGGTATAGGCAGTTCTAGTGGCTTCCACTTGGCCTTTCCCACCAAATTTCCCTCACTCCACAGGTCAGGAAACCAATGTGGGGATTCTGCCAGCTGCTGAGTTTATCTATTTTAAGTATGCATTCTGAAACTGAGGGAATAACCACAGGATGGGTTCAGGAACCCACTGGGCAAAATGTGAGATGGACTTGAGCTAAAACTCCACTGATCACCAAACCTCCATAAGTCCCTACAGATGGCTTTACTGGTGAATTTTACCAAGCATTCAAAGAAGAATTAATACTAATTCTTCTCAAACTCTCCCAAAAAATAGAAGAAGAGGGAACACTTCCAAACTCAATTTATGAGGTCAGCATTACCCTGATATCAAAACCAGACAAGGACAACACAAGGAAAAAAAATTACAGGCCAACATCCCTTATGAACATAGATGCAAAAATCCTCAACAAAATATTAGCAAACCCAATTCAACAATATATTAAAATGATCACACACCATAATCAAGTGGGATTTATTCCACGGATGCAAGAATGGTTCAACATCTGGAAATAATCAATGCAGTATGCCACAAAATGAAGGATAAAAATCATATAATCACTTCAGTAGATACAGAAAACAGCACTCAACAAAATTCAACATCCATTTATGATAAAAACACTTAACAAAATGGGTATAGAGGGAATGTATCTGAACATACTAAAAGTCATGTGTGGCAAGCCTACTGCTAACATCATACTCAATGGTGAAAAGCTGAAAGCCCTTCCTCTAAGATCAGTAACAAGACACGGGTGCCCGCTCTCAACACTTTTTTCAACATAGTATTGGAAGTCCTAGGGAGAGCAAATTGGCAAGAAAAATAAATGAAAAGTATCATAATTGGAAAGGAAGAGGTAAACCTGTCACTATTTGCAGAGGACATGACATTGTATATAGAAAATAATGAAAACTCTACCAAAAAACTGTTGGAACTAATAAGTGACTTCAGTAAAGTTGCTGGATACAAAATCAATATACAGAAATCTGTTGTGTTTCTATATACAAATGAAAAACTATAAAAAATAAAAATTAAGAAAACCACCCCATTTATAATTGCATCAAAAGAATAAAATACGTAGGAATAAATTTACCCAAGCAGGTGAAAGACTTGTACACTGAAAATGAAAAGACACTGATGAAAAGAATTGAAGAAGACACAAATAAATGGAAAGATATTGTGTGCTCATGAATTGGAAGGATTAATATTGATAAAATGTACATACTGCCCAAAGCAATACACAGATTCAATTCAATTCCTATCAAAATACCAGTGGTATTTTTTACAGAAATAGAATGAAGAATCTTAAAATTTATATGGAACTCCAAAAGACTCTGAATAGCCAAAGCAATCTTGAGGAAGAAGAACAAAGTTGGAGGCATTACACTCCCTGATTTCAAACTCTATTACAAAGCTATAGTAATCAAAACAGAGTGGTATTGGAATAAGAAAAGGCAGATCAATGGAACAGAATAGACAGCACAGAAATAAACCCACATGTATATGATCAATTAATTTACAACAAAAGAGCCAAGACATAAAATGGGGAAAGGATAATCTCTTTGATAAATGGTGCTGGGGAAACTGCACAGCCACATCCAAAAGAATGAAACTGGACCACTAGCTTACACCATACACAAAAATGAACTCAAACGGGAGTAACGACTTGAATCTAAGACCTGAAATTATAAAACTCCAAGGAAAAAACATAGGTAGTAATCTCCTTGACTTCCATCTTGGTGATGATCTTTTGGATTTGACACTAAAAGCAAAAGCAACCAAAGCAAAAATAAATAAGGGGGACTACATCAAACTAAAATGCTTCTGCACAGCAAAGAAAACCATCAACCAAACAAAAAGGCAATCTACTGAACGATGAATGATAGTAAATATTTGCAAATTATCTACACAAGGGGTGAATATCCAAAATATATAAAGAACATATACAACTCAATAACAAAAAGATAAATAATCCAATTAAAAAATGCACAGAGGAACTGAATAGACATTTTTCCAAAGAAGACATACAGATGGCTAACATATGAATGAAAAGATGTTCAACATCATTAACCATCAGGTAATGCAAATGAAAACCACAATGAGATGTCACCTCACATCTGTTAAAATGACTATTATCAAAATGGTAAGAGATAACAAATGCTGATAAGGATGTAGAGAAAAAGGAACCCTTGTGCACTGTTGGTGGAAATGTTAATTGGTGTAAGCACAATGGAAAACAGTGTGGAGGTTACTCAGAAAATTAAAAATAGAACTAGGATGTGACCCAGAAATTCCACTTCTGGGTATTTATGCAAAGAAAATAAAAACAATAACTCAAAAAGATATATGCACCCCCATGTTCATTGGAGCATTATTTATAATAGCCAAGCTATGGAAACAACCTGAGTGTTCATGTTCATTAGTGGATTAATAATTAAAGAAATGTGATATATATAGATATACACATATATATAATGTAATATTATGCAGCCATAAAAAAGAATGAAGTTTTGCCATTTTCAACAACATGGATGAACCTTGAGGGCATTATACTAAGTGAAATAAGTCAGAGAGAGAAAGACAAATACCATATGATCTCCCTTATATGTGGTATCTAAAAAAAAAAACAAGCTCATAGATAGAGAATTGATTGATGGTAGATAGAGGCAGGGGGTTGAGGGTGGGTGAAATGGGTGAAGGGATTCAAAAAGTACAAACTTCCAGTTATAAAATAAATAAGTCATGGGTATGTAGTATACAGCATGGCGACTATAGTCAATAGTACTGTATTGCATATTTGAAAGTTGCTAAGAGATTAGGTGTAAAAAATTCTCATCACAAGAAAAAAAATTCTGTAACTATGGTTATGGATATTAACTAGATTTATTGTGATCATTTTGCAATATGTACAAATATCGAATTGTTATGTTGCACATCTGAAACTAATATAATGTTGTATGAGAATTATACCTCATTAAAAAAAAAGACAGACATCTAGACCAATGGAAAAGAACAGAGAGCCCAGAAATAAACCCTCATAAATATGATCGATTGATTTTTGTCAAGTATCCCAATACCATTAAAGGGAGAAAAGAGAAAGGACAATCTTTGAAACAAACGATTCTGGGAAAACTGGATATCTACATGCAAACAACGAAATTGGACTCATACAACATATATAAAAATTAATTCAAAATGACTTCAAGATCTAAACATAATAGCTAAAATTATAAAAATTTTACAAGACTATATAGAAATCTTCCATGGCATTGAATTTGCCAATAATTTCATGAATATGATATCAAAACACAGGCAAAACGTGAAAACTAGATAAATTGGACTTTATCAAAATTAAAAACTTTTGTGTATCAAAGTAAACTACCACAAGAGTGAAAAGGCAACCCACAGAATGGAGAATATATTTGCAAATCATATATACGACAAGGGATTAATATCCAGAATGTACAAAGAACAACTATGACTCAACCCCTTAAAAAACCAATCCAATTATCAATAGGCAAGTAACTTGAATAAGTATTTCACCAAAGAAGATATACAAATAGTCAATAAGCATATAAAAAGATGTTCAACCTCACTAGGCATTAGGAAAATAAATCAAAACCACAGAGAGTTACTACTTCACATTCATTAGGATGGCTATTGTAAAAAAAAAAAACTAGTAAATTATAAGTGTTGGCAAGGATTCCCAGGGGATTTCAGAATGTAATGCAGAATGCGACAAAATAATCTAACTGCATTACAAATGTATGAAACAGCCTTGCTAAAGTTGAGAGTAAAAATGGTGCTGACCTTAGTAACTTTGGAAATGAGTTGGGTCTTAAATGCTAAAGGGAAAAGACAGTACACATAAATGCTAAACTTTAGTTGATAAAATTGTTTTCTACTAAGATACAAGGTTAACAATCCTGATGCTCCTCCGCTTGCTTATATGTAACTTCCCACTCCAACAGTGAGAAAACTGATTCTCAACATGTTATCCATTTATTTAATTGTTCATGTCCAGTATATGTAAACAGCTTTCATCTGTTAGCCTAATGAGAAATTGCCTCAGCTGCCGAAAACCTCCTGCACACTCAACTCTGAGTCTGCTTCCCATGAAACCAAACCTGTAGTAAACTTTTATAAACTTTTAAAATGATCCACTTCATTAATTTAACACCTTTTCTCTTCATTGGTGTGGGTTTCTTCCTTTTATTATTTAAAAATAATTCTCATTATTTCTGATCTAGTCTTAAGCAGTGACAAGATTATTCCTTTAAACTCTGAGGTGCAGGTTATAAACCTTAGCTGTTGCTGCATTCTTAAGTGGGATTTCTGCTGAGGCTGATAAATAGTGACTCACATATTGATTGCTATGCATGTCAACACTGGTATTGTTAAAGAAATAAAAAAAAGTAAATGACACTTGTTAAAGCATGGTAAAGAAGACTGTTCGAGGAGGGGAGACTATTGGGATAGGTATAAGGATCACTACAATGGAATTTTGCAGTGAAGGAGAGAGATTGGGCTCAACTCTGAATATAGCATGGGCAAGTGGAAATGTATAGCCAGAAAGCAGTGTAGGGGTCTGTGGATGGAAAATTGTGAAGAGGAACATCAGTGATAAGGGGCGGTTCTAGCTAAACCCACCTAAAGAATTGTTGCTGAAGGCAGGCCAGGGTGATCACACATCACCTAGAGTATAGTGAATGTTGAGAAACCTGATTAGATAATCAAGGGTGATCAGATATGGAGGATGGAATATTATGGTTAAATTGACATCAGAATTTTTGATGAAGTTGGACAGTGCAGAGAGAAACACTGAAGTCCGAAAGTCAGGCCTAGTTGAAAAAGAGTTCAAGGGAGCCTAAGATGAATTTGAACAATGACACAATCTTTGTCGGTGTCCAGCTGTAGGGATGGCAGTATAACCTGTTAGGAAGTATAACGGTGGTTGAACTCAATGAAGATGCCAATTAAAACTATTTTGTGTAGCAGCCTTCAGATGAAATCATGTGTTTCTTCTATGAGGACATCCTACTGTTTGTATACAAAAACGCATCGATGCCATGTGCTTCTCAGATCGGATCACATCAGCTGAGGGTTTAGGGAACCCTAAATAAAATATAAAATTGCTATATAAAATTTTATATCTACTCCTATTTGGTATAATTTTCATCTGATTAATCAACTACAAAGTAGAGGGCGATTTTGAAATCGAAAATACTATCTGTTCCCTCAAATATAACTAGTTACACCGCGGTCTCTCAAGACCACCTTTTTGTTCTTATTCGGAAACAGTGCAATCGCCAGTTCTATTACACTTGCGAGAGGCAAGTGGCAGACAAATTGAACACAGAATAATGAAAGTTGAAATATTCCTTAATTATATACCATTTCACTGGGTTGCTGCAATGGAAAGTCATCCTTCAACTTTTATCTTTTAAGGTTAAGATTAGATATTGAATTAAAATTTACAGAATCAAATGATAAACTGCAATTTTTACCTTTTGCAAGTAACTTTGCTAAATGATAATTTTTTAAGTGTTTAGCAATATTTAGATTTTACAAGTGAAAGAATTAAATTGTGCTTAGACTTGAAGAATGGGTCTAAGTTTTTCAGGCAGATATGCATGAAAAGAGCATTGCAGGCGCAACAAATAGTAGTGCAATGGCAAAAAGTCAGAAGTAGATGTTTTATTTTAGGAAAACTACACATAGTTTAGTGTTGCTGGTGAATAGAGTATAAATGATGGAGGAGAAGAAAATGAGGTTGGTAATGCAGGCAGGGACCAGAATGGCTATTCATACCTTCCTAGGGAGAGTTTATCTTTATTTAATTGGCCATCTTGGAAGACATTGAGCAAGAGGGTTACAACATCAAGTTTATCTCTTAGATAACTACAGCCTCAGGCTTCAAGTTGTTTACTGGCAGAATCTAAAGACACAGTAGCAGAAATGGGCACAAGCACAAATTTTGATGGCAAAATTATATAGCTGTTTAAGTAGAAGTGATGAGGATTTTAGGCTGGTTAATTTTAAAACTGCAGATGAGAAGCAGGCTCTGAGGAGTGGAATTTGCTCTCCACTCACCCTTTGATGAGAGACATTGCATTTGTGAAGGAAATCTCCATGCCTCCCTCTCTGCCCCAGGAGGAAGGGGGCATGGCCTTGTCTCTGGAAACTCTTAATGGGGAAGGCAAGAATTTAAGTTAGTTACTGTCTGGCAACCTCATGTAACTGATTTAGGGTGGTGGCTTCTGGCCTTTACTTAATCCGATTTGATTCTTATCTAAAAGTTGTGGGACCACCCAATGGCCAGACCCCACCTGCATTGATACCATTTTTTTTTTTTTTAAAGATTTTATTCTTTTCCTTTTTCTCCCCAAAGCCCCCGGTACATAGTTGTATATTCTTTGTTGTGGGTCCTTCTAGTTGTGGCATGTGGGATGCTGCCTCAGCGTGGTTTGATGAGCAGTGCCATGTCCGCGCCCAGGATTCAAACCAACGAAACACTGGGCCGCCTGCAGCGGAGCACGCGAACTTAACCACTCGGCCATGGGGCCAGCCCCACATTGATACCATTTTAACTTTTTTACATGTTCTTTCCTTTGTCTTGTAAACAGATGGCTTACATACCTATGCCTTAAATTTAGCCTTACTCTCCACCCATTTTGGCAGCAGTAGCTGGCGCAGCAGCAGCTCCTACTGCCTGTGGGTCCTGTCCCCACGCAGCAGCTCTGCCTGCCCATGGGTCCTGTCCCCATGCTATTCCACACTATTCTATAAATAAAAGAGCACTACTGCCAGATCTTGAGAGTTCAAGAAATCTTTCTTTTGACTCCTCGGCTCACCGACCCCTCATCAGAAGGAAATTGAAAGTAGAGGCCACTTGATGCGGGGTCGGTGAGCCGAGGAGTCGAAAGAAAGATTTCTTAGACTCTCAAGATCTGGCAGTAGTGCTCTTTTATTTAGAGAATAGTGTGGAATAGCATGGGGACAGGACCCATGGGCAGGCAGCGCTTCTGCTGCTGCCCCCGCTGGCATGGGGACAGGACCCATGGGCAGGCAGAGCTCCTGCTGCTGCCCCCGCTGGCATGGGGACAAGACCCATGGGCAGGCAGAGCTGGTGCGTGGGGACAAGACCCACGGGCAGTCAGAGCTCCTGCTGCTGCCACTGCTGCTGCCCCCGCTGGCATGGGGACAGCACCCATGGGCAGGCAGAGCTGGTGCGTGGGGACAGGACCCACGGGCAGTCAGAGCTCCTGCTGCTGCCGCTGCTGCTGCCCCCGCTGGCATGGGGACAGGACCCATGGGCAGGCAGAGCTGGTGTGTGGGGACAAGACCCACGGGCAGTCAGAGCTCCTGCTGCTGCCGCATGGGGACAGGACCCATGGGCAGTCAGAGCTGGTGCGTGGGGACAGGACCCACGGGCAGGCAGAGCTTCTGCTGCTGCCGCTTCTGCTGCCCCCGCTGGCATGGGGACAGGGCCCACGGGCAGGCAGAGCTAGTGTGTGGGGACAAGACCCACAGGCAGTCAGAGCTCCTGCTGCTGCCCCCGCTGGCATGGGGACAGGTCCCATGGGCAGGCAGAGCTAGTGTGTGGGGACAAGACCCACAGGCAGTCAGAGCTCCTGCTGCTGCCCCGAGTTGAGGGTTAGGGCTAATTTTATAAGGCATGGGTACGTGACTTATTTTTACTGGAAAAAAGAAAAGATGATGTAAAAAGTCATTAAATGATTTCAGTGCAGATGGGGTCTGGTTATTGTGCGGTCATATAACTTTAGATACGAATCTGGCCATATAGATCGGCATGCAGGTGAGGATGCCCTGGGCTTCTCTCCCTGGGGCAGTCCTAATTCATACCATAAAAAAAGTCCACTGGGTCACATAGTTTGGCATGTAGGCCAGGTCACCTTGGGCTTCTCTGGCTGGGGCAGCCTTAATCCACATCACCACTGATGTATTTTTGATTGCCTGCATATATCATATAAATTGGGCACATCAAATTAGTGGAATGGATCTGTTCTTTTGAATGTAGTTTTACTTATTATATGCATAATTTCATTGTGAGTCGTTCTCTATGAAAATACCTAAAGGTCAGGAATTGTGGCTCTGTCTACACCTTTCATTAACCAGGACCAAAACAAAATAAGCTGGTATGAATTTTGAATACCCAACATTTGAGTAGTCTTATCTGAACTATCTATTAATCAATAAATCTCTGGTCTGATCTGTGGTCCAATTATGGTGGTTGACTTATTAACTGGTATTGGATGACTATGTAATGCACTATAATAACTGATAACTTACTCATTCACCTACAAAATGGTTTACCAAGTTGCCTCTAAAATTCTGATCCACATTTTCCAAGTTTTGATCAGGTGGTATGTAGATGAATTTTATACAACATTTATACAGCATTTGTAGTTTGTTATATAAGCATGCCTTTGTTAAGTGTATAACAAAATTGCATATAATATTCTCCCCCAAATAACAACTTACAGTTTAAAAAATGAAGGGATTAATCTTCTTGAAAGTACTTTCCTTATGTTTATAAGTACAGCTCTCCCAATCTTAATCTCTTTACTAATATAAAACGATAGTGGATCTATGATGCTATATAAAATTTTATATCTACTCCTATTTGGTATAATTTTCAAAATGTTAATGTTTAGTAAAGAATTTCACGAAAATTTTGTCCCAGTGAATAGTAAAATCCATTATTTTTTTCTTATTTTTGTCTTCTATTTTAAAAAACTTTGCTTAAAAAAATTCTGTTATTGCAAGTTATCTGAATGTTTCCCTGATACAATGCTTATCTCACATTATCATTATTATCATCTAACAATTTAGGGACACTTACTATGAGAATACATCAGTTCCAAGTGTAATTAGAAAACAAAAATACTTCAAATCACAGTGGAATTGAAGGAAAATGATTTCAAAGACTAGTGCTCACTGTCCTCTGCTTAAATGTCTCCAGTATGTCAACTTACACACACTGGAGGTTTTTCTTTCTGAATGGCAAGTAGCAACAGTTAAACTATTCACTTAACTCATGAAAATTCATCTGGAAGAGATTTTATGTTATAAAAGAAAATGAAAAGTTGTTAATGTATTCAGAGCATTAACAGCTTAACTTTATAAAAATAATATTTATTTTTCTGATCATAGAACATTTTGAGAATATATAAAGAACAAAGTGTGAAATGAATCTTATCCACAAGCTCACTACTTAGAGATAACTTATTAATGTGTATATAGTCTCTGACCTTTTTCTAGAAATGCATGTATGTTTTATAAAATGAGATTATAATATGTACTATTTGTAGAAGTGTTCACTTAATATCACCTGTAGATTTCCACATGTATTTAATATTCTACTTCACTTTTTTGAATGCTATATGGTAGTCCATTGCATAACTGTAATCAAATTTTTTCGTTTTCTTTTCTTGTATATTTAACTTTTTAAATTTCATTTTTTAAAAATTTTCAGTATTATACATGGCATTGTAATGAATATCCTTGAAGATAGATTCATGATAATTCCAATGTGGTAAGTTCCTAGAGTTGGACTGCTTAGTCAAGGAGGAGTATGTGATTTTGAAATACGTGGACACACGTGTACACACACACACACACACACACACATACACACACGTGCTAGCCAAATCTCCAGGGAGGTTATAAGACTTTATATTCTTGTCAGAAGATAAGAATGCCTAATTCCCCATATTCTTTACATCATGGGAGTGTAATATCCTCATTACTCTTTACCAATCTGTTATTTAAAAAATCTCAATATTTAATTTTTTTAGTTATTTGTGAGTTGGTCATTTTTGTATGTTGATTGGCCATTTTTATTTTTCTCTTTGTGAACTAATAGTTAACAGTTCTTGTCCATCTTTCTAGTGGTATACTTATATTTTAAGTTCTCTCACATTCAAATGTTAAATCTGGAGGGTTTTTTTAATATACTACATGGCAGAAATTTATTTCTCAGATTTTTAAATAGTAAATTTTAATATCTATCTATCATATTTGTCTGAGTGCAGGAGGAATAAAAGCTGTTATGTCAATATGGATATTTAAATGATACAAAATATGAAAGGCAAGGTGTATTGAAATGTCATTTAAGTGAATACACTCCATATCCTCCACTGCTTTTAAAGTGTCTTCCTACAACATCCCATCAGCACATTGAAATGATTGATATTAATTTACTTTGCAGTTGACTCGATTTAAACTTCTCTAGTCCAAGCAGAAATTTAGGCTTACTGGCACAGAACTTTCTCTGTAATAGGACTTTTGCTAGAGTTACAAAATTAACCCGAGAATTTTGTTTACTTTGTTCCTCCAAAAAATGATCTTTATGGCTTCATTAAGAATTCTGTAGTCATTGTGCCAAACGAAACTACCAAAAAAAAAAGTTTCAATTTCAGAAGCGTTCCACTGAAATGCAAGCTTGTCCAGGACAAGATTGCTAACTTCAATAGCTTAATGGTGGGATTTTTGTTTCTAATAATTTTATCTTAATAAAATAACTGGCATCTTTTGATGACAATTTTTTACAAAATCTCTGAAGGGGAGGAAGACATTTCCTCTTCCCAAATGTGGGTTCATCTGGCCGGAGAATGAATTAAGTTCACATGAGACAGAATAGCAAGAGAAAATTAAACAAAGATTTATGAGGAACCATGGCCCGGGGCCTTTCTTCCTGAAGAAAGGGCACCGAAGAAGTGGGGTGCACAGAGTGGTTATATACCCCCAAACGGGATGTTTCACGTGTGATTGAAATGTCCCTCCCACAATAGTCACAAGATTGCCCTGTCCCTGTTGGCATAGCGCTTGCTGGACACAGCAGGTAGTGGTCTGCTATCTCAGAGGGCGTAGCAGGAGGCAAGTCTATTGTCTGGAGCTGGGCAGTCCCAGGTGAGCACAGCAATCAGTTCCTAGCCTAAGGAAAGATGCTTAATCCATAAAGAAATGCCAATGTTGGGAGGGGGAGGGAAGTTAGTTACAGGAGGTTACCAGACAAGCACAATAAAATGCAGATTTAAGTGCTTGCTTTTGGCACTGATTAAGAGTTTCTAGAGAGAAGGTCATCTCCTTTCTTCTTCCTGGTACAGAGAGGGAGGCACCTTTTACAGATAGAGATTTAACCTACAAATGTAAATGTGTCCTAACAAAGGGCAAGTTCCATTCCTCAGAGCCTCCTTCCCTGTCCCAGTTTATCAAAAGTAATCAGCCTCAAATAATCCTGATGCCAAAGAGACATATCTTGGGGTGGCCAATTTCAGATCCCCACAACTCCAAATGACCTAAGTGGGACAGAAATTTGAGAAAATTTTTGCATGTGCTTAGTATAGTGCATGCTATAGAGTAGGATAGATTTTCAACACATAGTGTTGGATTATTGGATAATACGTGCATGCACTGATGAGTCACTCTTTTATTACCATCATAGTGACCCTGGAACTAATTGGACAAAGCATATTCTTCCTGAAAAGCCATAAGGAGGAGATCTATCAGGTAATAGTACTTGCTTTTGAAATAGTAATAATACTAACAGCAGCAATGTGGATAAATGTACCCCTAGAACCAAGGATGCATTTCAAGAGTTAGAGGTGCTGATATTTCCATTATACTGCTTGGATAAGAAAGCAACAATGGTTCCCAGGGTGCTAATTAACAAATCAGTGGCTTGTGATTTCTTCACAGGGATAGAGTCTAAGGATATAAGACTATTAAAGGGTAAAAGTGGTCTGTCCAATCAACTAATTAATGAAAGAGCTATGAGGACTCTTTTAAACACATGACATCCTCTGTTCCAGGCAGCTATATACCCTATTATCTTGTATTGATAAGCTTAACACTAAAATGCATCTGCCTTCAAAGCTCAGAAGGGGATCATGACTCCATGTAAAATCAACTGAATTCACCATACAGGGGGAAACATCCATTTGCCCTGTGCTGTTTTGCTCCAGTCAATGAAAATGTTGCATATAGAATGAAACAATAAACTTGAGTTGAAAGTGTGTTTGAGGTTGCCATTTTGAGAGGGCGTGCACTCTAATTCAATGGTATTTATGAATTTGGGTTTATAGATGTAAATTCTGAAGAAAAACTTCCTTTTTTTAAAAAAAAATTCATATCTAATACCTCTAATACTCTTAAAGCTGTGAAGAGGATGTGGTGAACAAAACTTTAAGGTGAGCTCATCGAGGCTGTCGACAAAAATAATCCATAATCAATCTATAAATGAAAATATGGGTGAATTTATTCTGAGCTAAAATGTGAGGACCATGGCCCAGGAGAGTCCTTCCACAAAGGAACAGAGCAGTCCAAAGAAATGGGCATATACAGGGTGGTTATATACCCTCAAAGAGGATGTTTCACATATGATTGAAATGTCTCTCTTACAATAGTCACAAGATTGCCCTGTCAGCACAGCATTTGATAGACACAGCAGGTAGTGGGTCTGCTGTCTTGGCAGGCCCAGCAGGAAGCAAGTCTGTTGTCTCGAGCTGGGTGGTCACAGATGAGCACTGCAATCAGTTCCTAGCCTAAGGAAAGATGCTTAATCCTTAAGGAAATGCCAACCCTGGGGGGAGGGAAGTTACACCTTTATCTCAAGGGCCTTTGTTCTTGCCATAGGAAATGTCTAAAGCAGATATACAGTACATGGTCAATGGCCATGTCAGGCCCCTTTGAAAAAAAAGTTAGGCCGAATTAGATTTACACCAAATGGCTTCCTCATATACTGCAATATATCCTATTGCTTGCCATTTCTATTTGTCAAGGCTGAACTCCTATGTCTGTCATACCATAATATAGACCTCTCACCTATGTGTGAGTGGAAACTGACATCCTTCTAACAAATAGAATATGGTAAAGATTAGGTATGTAACATTTGTGATTGCATTACCTTATATAAGACTCAGTATTGCTAGCAGATTTGTTCTCTTTCTCTGCTGCTGATTTTGAAAAAGCAGCTGTCATGAATTCCACAATTGCTAGGAATTGTTCTTCCAACAATCTGGAGTACCTTGAAAGCTGTTCTTTACCCTGTTGAGTCTTTTATGAGAACACAGCTCTTGCTGACACCTTGAATGCAGCCATGTGAGACCCTAAGCAGATGGTCCAGCTAAGCTGTATCTGAACAGTAGTAAAAAGTGATATAATAAATGTGTGTTATTTAAGGATTTAAGTTTAAGGTCATTTGTTATGCAGCATAGAAAACTAATACTCTGGGTCTGGTGCTTATTAGGCAACATATATTAAATATACTGAAGGTTTTGCCAAAATGTAAAATATTTTGAAAAATAAAGATGTTATGCTCAGAGTACTTTCTAAAAGCGATAGTTCTCCTATGACAAATTATTATGTTTCTGATCGATAACCTACATTTTTAAATTGACAGGGGTCCTTTATTATCTTATCCGCGGAGCAGGAAAACAAAGGTTTAGCCCCTATGTAAAGCACCACTTAAACTTCTGAAACTGAGTTTAGTAAATGTTATCTTTAGGGAATCATTATACCTTCACAAGGTATTTCAAACGATTCTTCTTAACGCTTTAAAAATAAACTCCATGGACTTCTTCTAAGAATCACACAGCATTTTAAATTATCGAGCTTATATATATTTTAAATCATAAATTAGGTACAATTATATATAATAATTATATAATATAAATTATATGTAAATTACAAATTATAAAACATGTATTTTTCAAGACTACATGGAGGTGAGTTTTAAGGATATCCAAGTCTCATGCTTCATGAACATAAAAAAAAGTACACTAGAATTATAAAATAATGAGCTGACTGATGATAGCTTTTAAAAACACATCATGCATTCAATTACATGTTGTCATAATTTACAGATACTTTCAGAGGCAATTTATGAGCCACTTATGAAATATACTCTTTATACTTAAAGTTTATTTTTATTCACAAAAGGTGTTGCCTAGCTTCATCATCTACTTTCTCTATCTAATATTTATGACATCCTAAATTTTACAAAAATCATATATAATCTCAGAAGGTAAAAAAATTTATCATGTTTAAAATAATATGGCATGATGTTTTGCAAATATTGTCATTATCATAGAAATAATTGTATTAATAAAACACATAACTTAGGTATTTTTTGATTTTTTTTAAGATTTTATTTTTCCTTTTTCTCCCCAAAGCCCCCCGGTGCATAGTTGTGTGTCCTTCTAGTGGTGACGTGTGGGATGCTACCTCAGCATGGCTTGATGAGCAGTGTGATATATGTGCCCAGGATTCAAACTGGTGAAACCCTGGGCCACCAAATCAGAGCACGTAAACTTAACCACTCAGCCACAGGACTGGCCCCGTAACTTAGGTATTTTAACATTAAACTTACAGCTTACTAAATTGTTCACTTAATGTATAATTCATTTAATCTTTCAGCATCTCCGTGAGGTAATTTATAGTATTTTCCCCATTGCAGACATGAGAAAACTAACTTAGAGTGATCACATGACTTTCCTGAAGTTTCAGTATAGGAAAACAGATCTAATTGAAATCCTGGTCTTCAGTCCATGGCCCTACCACCCTGAACATGCCCAATCTCATCTGAAATGGTGATCTTCAAAATGCATTTACAAAGTTCTTTCCACAATATCACAACCGCCTCTAAATTTGTTTTAAAATAACTGGTAAAATTATGTTAAGTGGAAAGTTTTCTGATTTCAGTTATACTTGAATTGAATCTCAGCTGAGGCATTTACCAAACTGTGTGATTTTGGCCAATAACAATAATAATAATAACAACAGCAACAATAACAATATTTATAGAGCACTGTCAGCACAGTTTCAAGTGCATTACGAATGTTAACTCATTTAGTCTCTACAGCAAATAGATGAAATAACAGTTTTTATTATCCCCATTTTATCGATGAGAAACTGAGGCACAGAGAGGTTAAGTAACTTGCACAAGGTGATAAAGCCAATAAGTGATGGCTTTGATTACAGTTAGTCTATTTCCAAGAGCTATTATAATTTAACCCAATGTCGGTGTCATAATCCAATGTACACATCAGGATAGATGCGGAGAGGGCTGATGGCCACTCTGAGTTTATTATAACCAGCATTTCAATATATACATAGCTTACATCTGTTAAACATACACAGGTTTTCTGGATGAAGTAATTAGTGAATGCCAAGAATTCTTAGTGATTTCTCAAGGAGCCCTCCCTCGGCCTCTGTTTTGATATTACCATGTTATTGCTGTGCTCATATATTTTATCTCAGAGCATGCAAGTCCTCCTAGGCAAAGGCCCCTGCTGCTCCCGATATCATATCTCCATCTGTGCCCCCGGGCGACCGATGCCTGTCTTAGATTGCCTCCCTCTGGAGGTCTTACCTGTCATTGGCTAACTGGCCTTCTCACCTCTGGGTCACAGTTTTTTGGCAAGCCTTTTCCAGTGATTATTAACCCTTCCTGAGTCAGGGGCGGCTACATCCAACATTAAACTTTACCACTGTGAACCTTAATTGTCTCAACTGTAAAACAGAAATATTCTCCACGAACTACTGGAGGACAGGGAATAGAAATATCTTTACCATTTCTGCTCGGTTCCCAGGACCTGGCACATAGTAAATATTCAGTAAATGTTAGCTCCCTTCTTATCAAACAGTAAATTTGCATTGACTATAATAGAAACAGGATAAGTGATTTGGGGAATATTGAAAGATCTCATGTACTCTAAAGTATCTCCTTTACCTGATTGTGATAATGATATTGTGGGGGACTGGTCTTGGCCATGCCAAGATATGTCTCTTTGGCATGAGGATTATTTGAGGCTGATTACTTTTGATAAACTGGGACAGGGAAGGAGGCTCTGAGGAGCAGAACTTGCTTGCCCTTTGTTAGGAGACATTTACATTGTAAAGGAAATCTCTATCTGTAAAGGTGCCTCCCTCTCTGTACCAGGAAGAAGAAAGGAGATGACCTTGTCTCTAGAAACTCTTAACCAATGCCAAAGGCATTAAATCTGCATTTTGTTTACTGTACTTTTGTGGTAATCTCCCATGATTGACTCTCCCTCCACCCCCAACATCCTCCTTTGTCTTTAGATATTTAAGTGGTGGTTTTGGCCATTTTGGTGAGTTGCTCGGCTTGCCTGAGCCTCCCCCGTCTATACACTGACAAATAGAAATGGCAAGCAATGGGATGTGTTGGAGTACATGAGGAAGCCATTTGGTGTAAACCTAATTCGGCCTGACTTTGCTATTTTTTCCAAAGGGGCCTGACTGTGGCCATTGAGCAGGCATTGTATATCTGCTTTAAAACATTTACTATGGCAAGAACAAAGGCCCTTGAGATAAAGGTGCAACTTCCCTCCCCCTCCCAACATTGACATTTCCTTAAGGATTAAGCATCCTTCCTTAGGCTAGGAACTGATTGCTGCACTCACCTGTGACCAAACAGCTTGAGACAATAGACTTGCCTTCTGCTACGCCCTCTGAGATAGCAGACCCTCTGAGATAGCAGACCTACTACCTGCTGTGTCCATCAAGCGCTGTGCCAACAGGACAATCTTGTGACTGTTGTGGGAGGGACATTTCAATCATATGTGAAATATCCTGTTTGGAGGTATATAACTACTCTGTGCAGCCCACTTCTTTGGTGCCCTTTCTTCAGGAAGAAAGGCCCCAGGCCATGGTCCTCATAAAGCTTTGTTTAATATTCTCCTGCTATTCTGTCTCATGTGAATTTAATTCTTTCTCTGGCCAGATGAACCCAGAAAAGGTAGAGGAGATGTCTTTTCCCTTACAATATTCATCCTTCCTGTAAATCTGGAAATACTCCTCAAGCATGATGTTGTTGGTCCATGAACCACAGTTTGAGTAGAGAGGCATTAGACCACAAAGGTAGGTAGTTTCCACAGTAATGTTAATATTACTTCATGTTAAAATGAATAAGAAGTGTGGCCCTCTGAGGAGAAAAGAAATAGAGAACAGGGAAGCTTCAAGAGGGTACAGGGGAAGCATGTCCTTAGGCTCCGGGGCAGAAAGCTTAGGCTCCAGGATACTAGGAATCTGACAGTAAGTCTATTGGCTAGAAAGAAATCCTGAGATGGAGAGAGATGTCAAAACAGTGATTCTAGCCAACGTTAAACTGAACTTCACCTTTTTCGTCTATTAACAATTTTCACCTTTTTTTCTGGGAGAGATTTGGTTGGTGAGTAGGACATCAACAAGATATTCTGCACTGCCAAAGAAGAACAAAGTGCTTCAGAAATAACTGTAGGGGAGGAAGACATTTCCTCTATCCAAAGTTGGTTTGTCTGGCTGGAGAACGATCTAAATTCACATGAGACAGAATAGCAGGAGAAAATTAAACAAAGCTTTATGAGGACCATGGCCAGGGGCCTTTCTTCCAAAAGGAAGAAAGGGCACCAAAGAAGTGGGGTGCACAGAGTGGTTATATACCCCTAAACAGGGTGTTTCACATATGATTGAAATGTCCCTCCCACAACAGTCACAAGATTGCCCTGTTGGCACAGCACTTGATGGACACAGCAGGAGGCAAGTCTATTGTCTTGAGCTGGGTGGTCACAGGTGAATGCAACAATCAGTTCCTAGCCTAGGGAAAGATGCCTAATCCTTAAAGAAATGCCAATGTTGGGAGGGGGAGGGAAGTCAGTTACAGGAGGTTACCAGACAGGCACAATAAACAAATGCAGATTTAAGTCCTTGCCTTCCCCATTGATTAAGAGTTTCTAGAGACAAGGTCATCTCCTTTCTTCTTCCTGGTACAGAGGGGGATATCTTTACAGATGGAGATTTCCTTTACAATGTAAATGTCTCCTAACAAAGGGCAAGCAAGTTCCACTCCTCAGAACCTCCTTCCCTGTCCCAGTTTATCAAAAGCAATCAGCCTCAAATAATCCTCATGCCAAAGAGACATATCTTGGGGTGGCCAATTCCAGTCCCCACATACCCATATGAAAAGGAGCCTCTTATTTATTATTATTATTATTATTATTATTTTGAGTTCCTCTTAGCCAGAGAGCAATCTTCTTTCTGCTGGGTTCTTCTGTGGAACCTTGATAGGAGCTCCATTAAAGACTTGATTAAAGAATTCCCTGAGAGTTGCCTTTGTACCTATTGTAAAAATGGAAGGCTATTGAAAACTCATTGTACATTTCACTTCTCACACTGACTAAACAATAAAAAAAACCCTGTGAAATCAGTATGACAAAAAAAGCATTCCTATCAAGGGTTCGGAGAATACTTACTTATATTAACTCTTCCTCCTGAAAAATAAACAAAATTTATAAGTGGCTTAAAATCATTCCTCCTAGAAAAGCAAATGATGTCAATAATATCATCCTTTTTATATAAAATGGCACTAACAATGTACATCAAATTATGGTATGATAATCTCTTCCCTAATGTTAAAGAAGTAATTTAACATTGCAAGAGGTAGATCTCAAAAGACAAAAACTATCTGAAAACTCAGCACAAAATTATATCCATATCAATTTTTCCTCAAGAGATGTAGGAAATTTTTGAAAATGTAAAGTCTAGTGTCTGTCTAATTAAGTATAAGGTGGCAAACATATTCAGGAGATACATTGTTAAAAGATAAATTGTGGCATATTATTGGAGAGTCATAGCCAGATATTTGAGGAAACTTAAAGAATTCAGGATCCACTTTGGTTTACAATATCTGTAAGCCTTGTAAGATGAATAGGGAAGGTTTGGGGATTGGTAAAATATGTGGGCTTTGAATTGTTTCTAGAGCCTCATTTCTGTTCTTGTAAAGACTCAATTTGTAAGATAAGCAGAGCTGTTTTCAATTCCTCAAAGAATTGGATTGCAACCTGAATGATATCAGGAAGCTGACCCATCCATCCACCTACATTATGTTCTATTTACTTCTTTATATCAGGGAGAAGATAGTCAACTAAGTTGGAAAACAAAAGATTCCTATGTTCTAGAGTTAGATCTGCATCTTTGGAATGTTTTAGTAAATACTCTCAAAGCAGCTTCAGAATGTTTTTCTTTCCCTCTGGGTACATAGTTTTAGTTTAGGGGAGAAAACCTTGAAAGAATTTTTATCAGGTTCTGAATATCAGCTTTCATTTTGACCAACTTCTGAACATAGCGCAACTTTTAAAAATAATAATTTCAAACATTTTGTCAGGTTTCAGTTAAGACAAACAGTGGATATTCCTGGCGGTATTGAATAACCTCATGGGCTCAAGAGGTGTCACAAAAGTGAGTGTAAAACATACTACCCTTTTAAGATCCAGAGCCGCTCCCCAAAATAACTAAAATGAAGACATAGATAATTCTCCTGAGAGCTGGCAATAGGTGGTAGGACCCTGGCTGCAAATGGTGAGCCACCCATATTTCTGTTCGGCCATATCTAGCCACAACTAAGGTACAACCCACAGTTCTGTCCAGCCATATTTTTAAGAGCCTCCAACTTGATGGTTGTCAATCTAGATTCTCAAGACTTAAAATGAGACAGACAAGAAGGCAATCTCAGTGTGGCCCTGTGGCCGAGTGGTTAAGTCCATGCACTCTGCTTCAGCGGCCCATGGTTCGGATCCTGGGTGTGGACATGGCAAAGCTCATTAGGCCATGTTGTGGCAGAGTCCCACATGCCACAACTAGAAGGACCCACAACTAAAACATACAACTATGTACTGGGAGGATTTGTGGATAAAAAAAGCAGGAAAAAAAAAAAAGAAAGCAATCTCCCTGCTGTGTCTGAGAAAGAAAAGACTCATAACCAATGGGTACCCAAAAGCAGATACATGAGTCACAATTCAAAGACCTAATTCTTACCAATTTTTTTCCCTGCCAATGTGAATTTAGAAAGAAAGGAACAATGTAAAATTTTATCTCCCTCTCCTGACCATGCAGAAAGAGATCTGGGAGAGCTGACTTTGATAAGAATCCTCAGCCTTTGCTGGCTTCTGCCATTTCTCCCAGGATCCTGTCTGCAAGCTCTGGAGTGAGTAGGGTGTCCCAGCAGTTCTCATCCTGGTCCCCCGAAACTGTAGAGGAGGAAAAGTAATTTTCCTCTACCTTTATAGTGAGTGCTTGACTGAGGCCCCTTTTTCTCTAGGGCACCTTGTAAATGGATAAGCTTATCTACGTTAAAAGTTCTCTACTGTGGCCACCGTAATTCAAGATTATCTTTGGAAAGGTTAATCTACTTGTTCAGACTTAAAACAAAATTCTGTTTACCTGAGGCCTCAGACTAGAACTGGTCCAGTTTAAGTCAGACCCTGTCCACATCTGGACCCAGTCCAGATTCTAAGTTGGACACAGTCTGCCTCTGGCTGGTTTCTGGACCTAGCCAAGAAGAAGAAATGCTCAAAGTCTAACATCTCATAACACAAAACCTTTGGAGGTAGGATTCTAAGGGACTTACCCTGATCTCCAGAGGCAGTGAGAAAGCAGTAAGCTCAAGGGGCCCAGCAGGTTACCTTTACCTGATAGTTCATTTATCCTGAGGGCAGTAAAGGGTCTCTTTCAGTTCCCCCTTCTGACTCTATAATTGTTTAAAGATCAGTTGAGGTATATGTGCATGGTGGTTTGTTTGCTTTGTATCTTTTTCTCATCATAGATTTGCTTGTGAGCAGATTATGAACTTTGAAAATGCCTCTCTATTAATAAAAATCTTTAGGTGTTGAGGTTCATGTTTTTAAACTTTTAAGAAGCTTGTTGAGGTCTTCAAAAGCTTCTGCTAAACACTTCACTGTGAATTTTCTTGGGGTTCTTCTTTTACTTCTCTTGCAGTTTGCTTTTGTCTAGCCTCTTCTTCACCTATGCATTCCTGTTCCAGTTCCAACCACTCCTCATTAGTCAGTTTCTCGGGAGCCATCTCTAGGAGCTCCTTAACATCATCCTCACCCACACCCAGGTTAAAATTGTTTGCCATCTCATCCAAAGCTTTGATGTTTGCAACCTCTTTATCCTTGACAAATATTTTGAGAACCTCAAGAGAGGAAGAAAGGAACGAAAGAACTACAGCCAGAATGGAATGCATAAGATCACAATAGCAAGTCCTTACCTACCAATAATTACTTTAAATATAGATTAAACTCTTCAACAAACAGGCGTAGAATGGCTGAATGGATTAAAAAATAGCAAGAATAACTAAATGCTGCCTATAAGAAATTTACTTCAATTTTAAGGACATACATAGACAGGAAAAGGTATTTTCTGGATGGAAAAAAATATTGCATGAAAGTGGAAAAGAGAGCACAGATATCTATATTTGCATCAGATCAAATAGATTTTATGTCAAAAAAGAAGAGACAGAGAAGTTCACTGCATAATTAGAAAAAGTTTAATAATCTGAAGTATAGAACAATTGTAGATACATATGCACCCAACCTTAGAACACCAAAGGAACTTAACAGATACATATACATAGAACATTACGTTCAACTGCAGCAGGATGCAAATTATCCTCAATCACACACAGAACATTCTCTAGGACAGATTATATGAGAGGTCACAAAGCAAATCTTAGCAAATTTAAGAAATTTGAAATCATATGCTGTATCGTTCTGACCACAATGTTATTAAACTAAAAACCAGTATCAGGAGGAAAAATTAAAAAACATTCACAAATATGTGGACATCAAACAATACACTCCGAAAGAAGCAATGAATCAAACATGAAATCAAAAAGGAAGTAAAAAATATATTGAAACAAGTGAAAATGGAAACCCAATATACGAAAAGTTTTGAAATGCTGCAAAAGCAATGCAGAGCTAAGAGGGAAGTTTATTATGATAAATGCCTACATTAAAAAAAAGAAAAGTCTCAAATGAACAAGCTAACTTTAGCCCTCAGAGAAATAGTGAAAGAAGAAAAAACTAAATTCAAATTTAGCAGAAGGAAGGAAATAATGATAAAAGAAGAAACAAATAAAAAAGACAATAGACAAACTATAAAGAAGGTTAAGGAAACCAATAGTGGTTTTGTTTTTGAGAAAGATGAACTAAAATGACAAACCTTTAGTTAGACTTATCAAGAAAAAATGAGAGAACACCCAATAAACAAAATTATAAATAAAAAATATTACAACCAGTACCACAGCAATGCAAAGGATTATGAGATGACTATGAATGATCATACACCAAAAAATAAGATAACCTAGAATACATGGATAAATTATTAGAAATATATGACGTACCATGTCTGAATATGAAGAAAGACAAAATCTAAACAGCCCAATAACAAGAAAGGACATTTAATCAGTAATCAAAAACCCTCCAACAAAGAAATATCCTGGACCAGATGGCTTCACTAGTGAATTCCACCAAACATTTAAAGAAGAATTAATGCCAATCTTTCTCAAACTCTTCCAAAAAGACTGAAGAGGAAGGAACACTCCCAAACTGATTTTACAAGGCCAACATCATCCTAATACCAAAGCCAGATAAGAACATTATGACAAAAAAACAAGCCACTATCCCTGATAAATATAGATACAAATATTCTCAACAAAATACTACCAAATTCGACAGTACATTAAAAGGACTGTACACCGTGATCAAGTGTGATTTATCTCTGGAATGCAGGGAAATTCCAACACAGGCTTATCAATAATGCAATATGCCACATTAATGGAATGAAAGACGAAAATCATATGATCTTCTCAATAGACACAGAAACATGATTTGACAAATTCAATATCCTTTCTTGTAAAAACTCTCAACAAATTCTGTATAAAAAGAAAGTACCTCAACATAATAAAAGCCATATAGGACAAACCCACATCTGACATCATACTCAAAGATGAAAGTTTCAAAGCTCCTCCATTAACATCAGAAGCAAGACAAAATGCCCACTCTCACCACTCATATTCAACATAGTATGGGAAATCCTAGCCAGAGCAGTTAAGCATAAAAATAAATAAAAATCATCAAAACCAGAAAGGAAGAAGTACAACTGTCTGCTAATGACATTATCTTCTATACAGTAAGTTCTAAATAATCCACAAAGAAACTGTTGGAACTAATAAATGAATTCAGTAAACTTTCAGGATGAAAATCAACAGGCAAAAATTAGTTCCATTTTGATACACTAACAATTAACTATCTAAAAGAAAGAAAATAATCACATTTATAATAACATCAAAAAGAATACTTAGGAACAAATTTAACCAAAAATGTGCAAGATCTATACTCTGAAAGTGTAAGAAATTGATTTAAAAACATCAATAAGAACTGGATAAATAGAAAGATGTCCCATGTTCACAGATCGGAAGAGTAAATGTTATTACAATGGCCATACTACACAAAGCCATGTGTAGATTCAATACAATTTCTATCAAGATTCCACTGTCATTTTTTAAGGAAAGAGAACAAGCAATTTTAAAATTCTTTTGGAACCCATCAAGTAATGCAAATAGCCAAAGCAATCTTGAGATGGAACAAAGCTAGAGGCATCACACATCTTGATTTCAAATTTTATTTCAAAGCTATAGTAATCAAAAGAGTATGGTACTGGCATAAATATAGACACAGACCAAGGCAACAGAAGCGAGAGTCCAGAAATAAACCCACCCATGTGCAATCAACTGATGTTTGACAAGGGAGTCAAGAATACTCAATGGATAAATGATAGTTTCTTCAATAAATAGTGTTGGGGAAACTATATATTTACAAGGTAAAGTATGAAATTGAACCCCTACCTTAGACCACCAGAAAATTAACTCAAAATGGATTAAGCAGTTAAACATAAGATCCGAAATCACAAAACACCTAGAAGAAAACGTAGGAAAAATGCTTCTTAATATTGATCTTGGCAATGATTCTTCTATGTATACCCAAAGTTCTAAACCATATGTTTAGTTTTTTATAATTTATAGGTATTCTGATGCCTTAGTAGAGATGCTACGTCTTCAATAAGATTCTTAGAAAGGAAACTTATAAAATGAACTGGATCTCTGTCATCCAAATTGAGACTCACACTGAAAGGACTAAATTACAGTATCAGGGAAATGTCTTAGCTGACTTTCATGAAAAGACAGCTACAATTTAATTTATAAAGATTGTAGCACATGTGGATGAAGTCCATTCTGAACCTGCAAAGCAAGCCCCCTCATTGGCAGACTTTTGCCCTACTGATGTCTTTGTAACATAGCAATAGTCTGCTCCTAAGTCAGAGAAATGAGGATGAGTAAACAATGGCTGTATATTAAGCAAACAGCTGGGGTTATGAGAAAGCCAACATGGCTGCTTGGTTCTTCCTAACTCCCTGGAAAACACCATTTTGTTCTTTTTGCGTTCTTTCACTCACCATATTGCATTTAAGATGACTCACTATGAATTGACATTAGTGGAGAGACTGCTACAAAATTGCAAAATTTGTCTACCAGTTACGTCTGACCTGTCAGGTACATAATCCTCGGAAAAACTATTTTTGTCCCAGGAGACCTCAGACCTTCTCCATCTGGACCCTTTACACACCTGCAGCTTCACTTCATTCAATTTTCAATTAGCATGGAATATCAATATGTTCTTGTTCCTGTTTGTCTGTTTTCCAGATGAGTTGAAGGCTTTCCCTGTTGCAAGACTGATGCCTTCACAGTGGCAAATAAACTGTTAGAAGATGTGTTTCTCACTTGGGCTACATCTTCCACAATTGCCAGGGATTGAGGCACTCACTTCATTGGGCAAATCATCTAAGCTCTAATTAAAGCCTTGCAAACTACTTAGAAATATCACTGTCCCTATCACTTACTGTTGCCTAACCCTTTGTGCTGCCAGCTCCAAGGAGTTGACTCTTGGATTCACATGCTGTATCAAAAGAAGGAACCAAACCCCAAGTGGATGTGCACAATGTCCAGTGACCTGAAATTTAAGATTTCCAGGAAGTGAAGCAGGTGGCATCTGAAGAAGAAGCTTTCTCAAGATGACTGGATCAGGCCTGTACACTGTTTCCTCACTGTTGTTTCTTATTTCCTTTTCTCCCTCTCTTTCATGGAAGGAAATTGCCCCTGTACACATTTCCCAATCTATTGCAAAAATAGGAAATATCTCCAATTGTTAGATTTGTCATCAGAAACCAAGACAGCAATGACTCCTTAGTTCCCCCTAAATAACATTTCTGAAATTGCAAGTCCCACTATATTTAGGTAGTCTTTCAATATGAAATAGTTGTAACAGCACAATATCTGAGTCTTGGTTGAATGATGCTAACACTTCCATACCATATCAAAAAAATAGATCCCTGAATGTCATCGCTTATGGAGGAGACTTATGCACACCTTCTAGCTACATCTTTATATGTGGAGGTTTTGTAATGGCCTTTATACTGGGGCAACTTATTGTTTTGACAGCTGAACAATAAAAGGACAATGTGCTCTTACAGTATTCACTGATGTATTCACATTCTGTACCAAGTTGGATGCTTTCACTTCCTTCATCCCATCAAACATCTATAAGCACCTTCAAAGAGAACTTCGAGGAGGCTTAACTGATTCTGGGCTTGCATTTGCAGGGAATAATTCCTGAGAGTATTTCCAGGGAGTGCCAATGAACAAATGATTGGAAATCTCTCCCTACATTAGGAGAGTTGACTGATTCCACGGCCAAAGCAGTCTCAGCTCAGCAACAATTGCTTGACTCATTGGCTAAAATAGTTTTGGGTAGTTATATAGCCCTTGATTGTCCATTTGCTGAGCAAGGAGGTATCTGTGCAGCAGCAAACACTTTGTGTTACACCTGGATAAATGACAACATATTTCCCGTGATGATCCATGGTCTTTTGATCTCTTCAACTGGTTACCTTCACGTCTGTATTCCTGGCTTGGAACAATCTTAGAAACTGGGTTTGTTAAGTTGTTTTTAATTCTGCTCTGTATATTTGTTAAGTTCTGTACCTATTCTTTGCTGAACCTTTGTAAAAATGACATGTCTAATGAAGTGATGTTAACTCAGCACTTCAAGATCCCTTCCTACACTTACATCAACAGAATTTAGACTTAGAAAAAGAAAATCCAGAGCGTCCTCTCTGTTACCCTTGCTTGTGACTCAAGTGTGGCCTCAAGCAGTTTCCAGTCCATGTACTTTCCCTCCAACATGGAACACAGCTGCCAAGAAAGGTCCTTCCTGGCTCCAAGGGACAAAAGCTACTGACTTCAAAAATCATGACTTTTGATCAGTGATGATTCTAGAGAAAGATCTTGATCAAAAGGGAGAAACTGCTAAATTAATGAAGAAAACCAACTAAAATTGTCTTCACGAAGGCCTTTATAGTGAGATCTCATGCCCTACTGCTCATTGTCAATTACCCCAAACAGGAAGACATCGGTTACTACCCCAACAAGAAGAGAGGAACCTCACATTCCCATACAGGAATAGCAACTACTTTACTACTCTAGCAAGAGGAAGGAAGACTTCTTCTTGCCCAGCAGCAAGTCCAGCCAATGGAAAAAGCCACAGCTTAGCCAATGAGAAGACATCATCACCTAAACTTTTACTCTCCTCTGATGCACTTTCATTTCTTTTTTCTTGCTGATGACTTCATTTTCTTGTCCTGTCCTCCTTACTGTAAAAGCCTGCCATGTTGTGTAAATCCTCAGAGTATCTGTCTTCCTGCCAGCTGTTTCAGGATTCATTTAAGAAAGACAATTAGATCTTCAAATTTACTCAGTGGCATTATATTTCTTAAACGTTTTGCCTGAACTTGTGCAGATGTTGGCCTACTTTTATTATTTGTAGGGGTAATTAATGTTAACAGGTAATTAATGTTAACCTTATAGAGGGTAAAATTTTAAGTTGGTTCATGTGTTTAGCACTGATAATATTCTCTTGCTAGTATTCTTCTGAATCTATTTGTAATAGTCTACTTTTCAGTAGCATGATTAAGCATTTTGACTATATTATCAATGCTTGTAAGTTAATCTTTTCCAATCTCTTTCACCATCAAATTTTGATACCATAAATCTGCATGCTTTTCAATTTTTTGTTTTCTTTTATTTTATTGCAGTAACATTGGAATATAACATTATATATCTTTCAGATGTACATCATAATATATTTAGAATTATGTGTAGATTACATGGTGTTCATCACAGAAAGACTAACTACAAGCCATCACCACACACTTGTGCCTAATCATCCCTTTGACCCCCGCCCCCGTGCTTTCCCTTTGGTAACCACCAATCCAATCTCCCTTGCTGTGTGTTTCTTCATCATTATTTTTATCTTTTACTTATAAGTGAGATGATATGGTATTTGACTTTCTCCCTCTCACTTATTTCACTCAGCTAACACCCACAAAATCCATCCATGTTGTCACAAATGGTCGGATTTCATCATTTCTTAGGGCTGAGTAGTATTGCATTGTGTACATATACCACATCTTCATTATCCATACGTCCCTTGTTGGGCACTGAGTTTCCTTCCAAGTCTTGGATATTGTGAATAAGGTTGTGATGAACATAGGGGTGAATGTACCTTTATGGTTTAATATTTCCAATTTCTTTGGATAAATATGCATCAGAGGAATAGCTGGATCATATGGTAGATCTATTCTTCATTTTCTGAGGAAATTCCATACTGTTTTCCATAGTGGTTGCACCAGTTTACACCCCATCCAGCAGTGTACGAGGGTTCCCTTCCCTGCACATCCTCTCTGACACTTGTAGTTTTCTGTCTTGTTAATTATAGCCATTCTGACCATAGTGAGATGATATCTCACTGGAGGTCATGATTTGAATTTCCCTGATTGTTAATGGTGATGAACTTGTTTTCCGTATATCTTCTTAGGAGAAATCTCTGTTTAGATCTTCGCCCATTTTTTAATTGGGTTCTTGGTGTTTTTGTTGTTGAGACAAACAAAACAAAATGAGGTCTTTGTATATTTTGGATATTAACCCCTTATCCGATATGTGGTTTGCAAATATCTTCTCCCAATTGTTATGCTGCCTTTTCATTTTGTTGATGGTTTCCTTTTTTAGTTTGATGTAGTCCCATTTGTTTATTGTTTCTTTTGTTTCCCTTGCCCAGTCAGACATGCTACTTGAAAATATGCTTCTAAGACGGATGTCAAAGAGCATGCTGCCTAGGTTTTCTTCTAGAAGTTTCAGTGTTTCAGGTCTTACATTCAAGGCTTTAATTCATTTTGAGTTCATTTTTGTGCGTGGTATAACATAATGGTTTACTTTGATTCTTTTGCATGTGGCCGTCCAGTTTTCCCAGCACCATTTATTGAAAAGACTGTTCTTTCTCCATTGTATGCTCTTGGGTCCCATGTCGAAAATTGGCTGTCCGTATATGTGTGAGTTTATTTCTGGGCTCTCGATTTTGTTCCATGGATTTTTGTGTCTGTTTCTGTGCCACTACTATCCTGTTTTGGTTATCATAGCTTTGTAGTATATTTTGAAATCAGGAAGTGTGATATGTCTAGCTTTGTTCTTTTCCCTCAAGATTCCTTTGGCTATTCGGGGTCTTTTGTTGTTGCATATAAATTTTAAGCTACTTTCTTCTATTTCTGTGAAAAATATTGTTGGAAATTTTCCTGGGATTCCTTTCAATCTATAGATTGCTTTAGGTTGTTTGGACATTGTAACTATTTTAATTCTTCCAATCCAAGAACATCAAATATCTTTTGCTTTCTTTGAATCTTCTCGAATTTCTTTCCAAAATATTTTATAGTTTTCGATTTACAGGTCTTTCACCTCTTTTTTTTAACATTATCGGGTATCTTAATCTTTTTATTTGAATGCTTTTATTTTAATGTTCAATTTTTTTACTCCTTTAAACTTTTTCTTTTTTAGGCAGAAGATTATCCCTGAGCTAACATCTGCTGCCAATGCTCCTCTTTTTGCTTTGGAAGACAGGCCCTGAGCTAATATCCGTTCCCATCTCACTCTATGTGGGGTGCCTGCCATGGCATGACTCTACAAGGGCTGTGTAGGTTCACACCCAGGATTCGATCCTTCAAAATCTGAGCAGCTGAAGCAGAACATGGGAACGTAACCACTGCGCCACCAGCTGACCCCTTTAATGTTCAATTTTGAACCTGCAATAGAGTAGAATGTAAGTTTAATATTCTAGTTTAGGCCAATTCTGGCACTGTGTCAATGTGGCCAGGTTGGGTTTTTTTTAAACTGCTGTCAGAGAGTTTGTCATAATTGTATCTATGCTGTCCTGGCAAGCTTCATGGACACAGTGTTTCAGAGCCAGCTTAGAGCAGTCTCATAACTCACCCTTTTCAGGTAACATATGCTTTACCTTTTCTGGAGTTTTTTGGCTTCTTAATTTCTCAGACTTTCAAATGTTCAAGTGGATTCTATTTAAATACTAGCATTTTTCGTTTTTGATTATTCTGGTGTGATTTTTGTTTGACTTACATTTTCTGTAACTTTTTTCTTTTTTTTTAGTATAATTGGAATGGTCTTTCTCAGCTATCCCCTTAGATATGTTTGTCAGTCTGTTCTCATTCATTCCAAGTTATGAATTTTGTATTTCTTTAATCACCATATATTTTATAGCACAATGTTGAGTGCTTTTTTTATTTTGGGGTTTTGTCGTTGAATTTATATCTATCACTTCTGTGAATCATATATACCCTAGCCTAGGTCAAACTGAGCACTGAGAACACATGATCATCTTGATTGGTTTTTCATTATGAGATCAGAAATGCAAAATTCTAGCTTGTCATGGCAACCACTTTCATGTACATATTGTTTCAGAGACAAATTAGTCGTCTGATGATTTCCTCTTTTAAGGTAATATATTTTTTAATCTTTTCTAGTTTTTGTATGTTTCTAACTTGAACCTTGATATTTCAAAGTTCCACTGGATTAAGTCTAGATATAGGCTTACTTTATTTTTTATGGTGTGTTATTTGTTTAATTTACATCCTCAGCTCTGGAATGTTTATTTTTGTAGCGTAATTGTAATGATCTAATTTTGAGCAAAGTTCAATATATATGGTGTCAATACAAATAATCAATAATCATTCTATTGCAAGAGAAAGGGAGAGAGAATTTCATTTGTGCCAAACTGAGCACAATAGCCTGGGAGTACAACCTTCACAAGGAAAGAAGCACTCTGGAAAAGAGTGATTTCCAGCATAGTTACATACCACATCGAAACAAAGTGACATACCCCAAGCATGACAGGGGTCCTTTCTTTCAAGGGTTCAAAGAGAACTTTTGTTACATATTAGCATGTAACCTGTGGGTAAACATGACCCCAGAACTATGGAAAATGAGACTTATCTTCTAAAAATGTTAGCGGCATAGGAAAGGAGGCATCATTCTTCTCTTCAAAGAGAACTTTCTTTACTTCTGCTTATGATTAAACCAGATGTACAATGTAGGTTTGATAAGCCACGAGTTAGGCCTTTAGGTTCAAACAAAGTTTCAAGTTTAAATCATCATGACCTCCCCATATTCTTCAATATATGAACATTTTCTCCTATCATTGCTTGTCACTCTCTCTCCTTCCAAATTATTCATTTCTTATGTCTTTAATAACCATGTATTTTATCTTGTAATGTTTCTATGCCTGTTTTCTTTATTTTAAATATTATTTTTTGTATCACTCACTTTAATACACTAGCCTAGGCCAATCTTCTTACTGTAAACATGTGGCCACCTTGGTTGCCTTTTCACAGGCACATCATAAACTTCCTCAAAATTCTCAGTTGTCCAGACAACCTTCATGGACACAGTATTTCAGAGCCATTTTATATTAGTCTGATTATTCACCCTTTCCAGTTAGTATAAATTTATTTTTTCTGGATTTTTGTCCTTTTCTAGCTTTATCCTTGAACTTTGAAAGTTCTACCACATTATATGTAGATACTGGTTTATTTCCTTGAAGATTAACCTTGTTGAGAGTGATGTGAGCAACATGGCGGAGTGAGTAGTTTTCCTTGTCTCTCCCCCTTTGAACTACAACTAACTGGACATTCATCTATCAACAAAGGATATCCACACAGCACCTCAGTACGCCTGAGAGACCCACGCTGGTATACATCAGATGGTGGAAGGACTTCCCACTGGGAGGAGCTGGAGATAGGTGAAAAATCTCTGACAGCCAGACAGCCTAGTACCTGCTAATGATTCTCTTTTGGCTGACATGCTCATAGCATCATCCCTGTACTAATGGTGGGAGTGTGCACACATTGGTGGTGCAACTGTGGATACAGGTGACTACAGCACTAAGCCCCCGGTGATTGCACCTTAGCCCAGTGGGAAAATCCACTGTCCAATGGCAGCTGCAGGGAAAGCCTCTACTCGGCATTAGTGGAGAGGTCTACCCAGCAATCAGAAGACTGGGATGTCCTGGGGCAGAAGTGGCACAGATGGGTTAGCTAACCACAGGCTGTGGTAGATACCCATAGCTTGCTGTGGACCATAGTGGACAAGTGAGATCCTGTGGGACCTGATGGTAGCAAAGCTGTGAGTATAAGTGAGCCTGCCCCCGACTGCTGTGAAAGCCCATAACACTGCTGCAGAACCTAAGAAGGGAGCATGTCTAGGCAGTCTGCAAGAGTAGGCACCAGCAACCCAAGGCCCCCTTGTGATTTTCCCCACAGCTGACAGGAGAACCCACAGGGTCACTGCAATCATGAGGAGGGGCCAAGGCTTGGTCAGGAACAGCTGATAGGGATCCTGGTTGGTGCAGCTTACACAGCTGCTGCCCCCTCCCCCACCAGTAGAAACAAGTTGAAGCAGTAACCAAACTCTGTCTCTATGCAGGGGCACAGATCCACACCATCAAGCAGTATGAAAAAATATATTAAATCTCCAGAACAGAAGGAAAATGACAAGTATCCAAAAAACAATCACAAAGACACTGAAATCTATAGCCTACATGACAATGAATTCAAAATAGCCATCATTAAAAAACTCAATGAGTTAAAAGAGAATACAGATAGACAACTCAATGAGTTCAGGAGCTATGTCACAAAAGGGCTTGATACTATGAAGAAGAACCAATTTAGAAATGTTGGAGATGAAGAACACCATGGAGGAGATTAAGAAAAATCTGGACACTCTGAACAGTAGGGTCGAGAAAACAGAAGACAGAATTAGCAATTTGGATGATAGGAATATAGAAATGCTTCAGATAGAGGAGAGAGAACTAAGATTAACAAGAAATGAAGAAACTCTCTTAGAAATATCCGATTCAATTAGGAAATGCACCATAAGGATTATAGGTATCCAAGAGGGAGAAGAGCAGGAGGAGGGGGCAGAAAGCCTGTTCAAAGAAATAATCGCTGAGAACTTCCCAAACTTCAGAGAGAGATGGAACTCCATGTGACAGAAGTTAACAGATCTCCAAACTTTGTCAATGTAAAAAGACCAAGGACAAGGCATAGAGTAGTGAAGCTTGCAAAAGTCAGCAGCAATGAGAAAATATTAAGGGCAGCAAGGCAGAAGAATATAACCTATAAAGGAACCCCCATCAGGCTGTCAGAAGATTTCTCAGCAGATACCTTACAGGCTAGAAGAGAGTGGAATGACATGTTGAAAACTCTGAAGGACAAAAACTTGCAGCTAAGAATACTCTACCCAGCGAAAATATCCTTCAAATATGATGGAGAAATAAAAACTTTCCCAGGAAAACAAAAGGTACGGCAGTTCATCACCACAATACCCCACTACAAGAAATGCTCATGAAGACCGTCTGAAAAAAAAAAAGGTAAAGGGGTCACAAAACCCAGAGCAAAGGAGATCAGTAGAAAGACAAAATCAGAAAGTTGCAGCTCGCCATCAGAACAGGTTAGCAAATGCTAGTTATAACACTAAACATAAAAAGAAAGGAAACACCAAGAATAAATATAATCTTGTCAATTTAACCACAAATTCACAACACAAGAAGGAAGATACAAATTACAAATAAGAAGAAAGCTAATATAGAAAACTACCTACCTGAACTGATAGACCAAAAATCATGGGGCAAGAAACAAAGGAAATGCAGGAGAACCAGAAAACAAGCAATAAAATGGCAGCATTAGCCCCCACATTTCAATAGTCACTCTAAATGTAAACGGATTGAACTTTCCAATCAAAAGACACAGAGTGGCAGGATGGATTGAAGAACAAGACCCAACACTATGCTGCCTCCAGGAAACACACCTCAGCCCCAAAGACAAACACAGACTCAGAGTGAAGGGATGGAAGATAATACTCCAAGCTAGTAATGAACATAAGAAAGCAGGTGTTGCCATACTTATATCAGACAAAGTAGACATTAAAGCAAAACAGATAAAGAGAGACAAAGAGGGACAGTTTATAATGATAAAAGGGACACTCCAGCAAGAAGACATGACACTTATAAATATATATGAACCCATCACAGGAACACCAAAGTACATAAAGCAACTATTAACAAAACTAAAAGACGATATTGACCACAATACAATAATAGTAGGGGACCTCAACACCCTACTAACACCAATGCATAGATCATGCAGACAGAAAGTCAACAAGGAAATTGTAGCAGTAAATGGAAAACTAGACGAGATGGACTTAATAGATAAATATAGAACACTCCATCCAAAAACAGCAGGTTACACATTCTTCTCAAGTGCTCATGGAACATTCTCAAGAATAGTCCATATGTTGGGAAACAAAGCGAGCCTCAACAAATTCAAGAGTGTTGAAATAATATTAAGCATCTTTCCCCACCATAATGCTACGAAAGTAGAAATCAACTACATGAATAAAGCTGGGAAAGTGGCAAAACTGTGGAGAATAAACAATATGCTACTTAACAACTAATGGATAATTGAAGAAATTAAAGGAGAATTCAAATATTACCTGGAGACAAATGAAAATGAAAACATGCCATACCAACTCATTTGGGATGCAGCAAAAGCAGTCCTAAGAGGGAAATTCATTGCAATGCATGCTCACCTCAATAAACAAGAAAAATCTCACATGAGCAATCCCAAACAACATGTAACAGAATCAGAAAAAGAAGAAAAAACAAGCTGAAATTCAGTAGAAGGAGGGAAATAATAAAAATTAGAGCAGAAATAAATGAAATTGAAACAGAAAAGATAGTAGAAATGATCAATGAACCAAAGAGTTGGTTCTTTGAGAAAATAAACAAAATTGACACACCCTTAGCCAGGCTCACAAAGAAAAAGAGAGAGAAGACTCAAACAAATAAAATTAGAAATGAAAGAGGAGAAATCACAATGGATACCACAGAAATACAAAAGATTATAAGAGAATAATATGAAAAACTATATGCCAACAAATTGGACAACCTAGAAGAAATGGACACATTCTTAGACTCTTACAACCTCCCAAAACTGAATCAGGAAGAAATAGAGAATCTGAATAGACCAATGACAAGTAAAGAAATTGAAACTGGAATCACAAACCTCCCCCAAAATAAAAGTCCAAGACCAGACGGCTTCTCTGGAGAATTCTACCAAACGTTTAAAGAAGATTTAATACCTATCCTTCTCAAACTCTCCCAGATAATTGAGGAAGATGGAAAACTTCCTAACACATTCTATGAAGCCAACATCACCCTGATCCCAAAACCAGACAAGGACAACACAAAGAAGGAAAACTACAGACCAATATCACTGATGAACTTAGATGCAAAAATCATCAAAAAAAATTCTGGCAAAGCAAATACAGCAATGCATTAAAAAGATCATACACCATGACCAAGTGGGATTTATAGCAGAGACACGGATGATTCAACATTTTCAAGTCAATCAGCGTGATACACCACATTAACAAAATGAGAGACAAAAACCACATGATCATCTCAATAGACACAGAGAAAGCATTCAACAAGATCCAACATCCATTTATGATAAAAACTGTCAATAAAATGGGTATAGAAGGAATGTACCTGAATGTAGTAAAGGCCATATATGACAAACCCAGAGCCAACATCATACTCAATGACAAAAACTGATAGCCATCCCTCTAAGAACAGGAACAAGACAAGGGTGTCCACTCTCACCACTTTTATTCACCATAGTACTGGAGGTTTTGGCCAGAGCAATTAGGCAGGCAGAGGAAATAAAAGGAATCCAAATAGGCAATGAAGAAGTGAAACTCTCGCTGTTTGCAGATGACATGACCTTATATATAGAAAACCCCAAAGAATCCATTGGAAAACTATTAGAAATACTTAACAGCTACAGCAAAGTTGCAGGGCATAAAATCAATATACATAAATTGGTAGCATTTCTATACTCTAACAATGAACTAACAGAAAAAGAACTCCTCAAGAACACAATCCCATTCACAATCACAACAAAGGGAAGAAAATAGCTTGGGGTAAATTTAACCAAAGAAGTGAAAGACTTGTACAATGAAAACTACAAGATTTTCCTGAAAGAAATTGATGATGACATAAAGAGATAGAGCAACATTCCATGCACATGGATTGGAAGAATAAACATAGTTAAAATGTCCATACTACCTAAAGCAATCTACAGATTCAATGCTATTTGAATCAGAATCCCAATGAAATTCTTTACAGAAATAGAAGAAAGAATCCTAAAATTCATATGGGGTAACAAAAGACCCCGAATTGCTAAAGCAATCCTGAGAAAAAAGAACAAAGCTGGAGGCATCACAATCCCTGAATTCAAAACATACTACAAAGTTACAGTAATCAAAACAGCATGGGCCTGGTACAAAAACACGTGCACAGATCAATGGAACAGAATTGAAAACCCAGAAATAAAGCCACACATCTATGGACAGCTAATATTTGACAAAGGAGCTGATGGCATACAATGGAGAAAAGAAAGTCTATTCAACAAATGGTGCTGGGAAAACTGGACAGCCACATGTAAAAGAATAAAAATTGACCATTCTTTTTCACCATTCACAAAAATCAACTCAAAATGCATCAATGACCTAAAGGTAAGTCCTGAAACCACAAGGCTTCTAGAAGAAAATATAGGCAGTACACTCTTTGACATCAGTATCAAAAGGATATTTTCAGACACCATGTCTTCTCAGACAAGGAAAAACAATAGAAAGAATAAACAAATGGGACTTCATCAGACTAAAGAGCTTCTTCAAGGCAAGGGAAAACAGGATTGAAACAAAAGAACAATCCACCAACTGGGAAAAAATATTTGCAAGTCATATATCAGAAAAAGGGTTAATCTCCATAATACATAAAGAACTCACACAACTCAACAAGAAAACATCAAACAACCTGATCAAAAAATGGGAAGGGGACATGAACAGACATTTCTCCAATGAAAATACACAGATGCCCAATAGGCACATGAAAAGATGTTCATCATCACTGAACATCAGGGAAATGCAAACCAAAACTACACTAAGATAACCAAAACAAAAATTAACAAATGTTGGAGAGGGTGCTGAGAAAAAGGAACCCTCATACACTGCCAGTGGGAAGGAAAACTGATGCAGCCACTATGGAAAGCAGTGTGGAGATTTCTCAAAAAATGAAAAACAGAAATACCATATGACCCAGCCATCCCACTACTGGGTATCTATCCAAAGAACTTGAAATCAGCAATTCCAAAAGTCCCATGCACCCCTATGTTCATTGCAGCAGTATTTACAATAGCCAAGACGTGGAAGGAACCTAAGTGCCCAGAACTGATGATTGGATAAAGAAGAGATGATATATATATATATATATATATATATATATATATATATATATACAATGCAATACTACTCAGTCAAAAAAAGGATAAAATTGTCCCATTCACAACAACATGGGTGGACCTTGAGGGTATTACGTTAAGGGAAATAAGCCAGATAGAGAAAGACAATCTCTGTATGACTCCACTCATAGGTGGAAGTTAAACATGTAGACAAAGAGAATAGATTAGTGGTTACCAGGGGAAAAGGGGGTGGGGGGTGGGCAAAAGGGTCAAGTGCTTCACCTACAACATGACTGACAAACAATAATGTACAACTGAAATTTCACAAGGTTGTAAACTATCATAATCTTAACAAAAAGTAAAAACAAAGAAAAGAAAAGAATACGGTAGACATTTCTTTACAACTGAAACTGTTCTAGTTGATTTAATGTTCAGAATTGATGGAGAAACCCCAAAACTTGTGTTTTGGAGGGAATTATATACCAATAGTCCAATAAAATGATCTGTGTCAATAAGTTTTTACCTTCAAAAGAAATTATCCTTGTTTATATTTGTTATATTATGTGTATGTGGACAAATTTGTTGACTTTTTCAAAAGAAAATCATAGAGTCTCTCAAGAGTTAAACTTGCCTAGGCAATCTTCTGATGCACAATGATAGTGTCATCTCCTATCAGTCTGACAAGTCAACGTTGGCAGGTCACATATTTTTCTTCATTCTTCATTTTCAGAAGTGTAACAGATGCTTTCATATATTGTAATATTCTAATTCTTCTTCTTCTGGTACATATTTGTAATCTATCCTCACAATTTATACTTATTTATGATCTCTGTGACCACCATATCTTTAAATCTATAATTACTAATTATACTGATATTATGTATTTTTGTGTTTTAATATGTATCTATTTATGTAATTATATATAGTTCTTCAATTTTCATCTCCTACTTGGGTGCAGTGTAACTTTAATATGCTAGTATGGACTGATGTCATGCCTATGAACATGTTTCCACCTCGGTTGGGTTTTATGTTAGATCACAAAGTCCATCAAAATTCTGTCTATGGGCCCAGCCCATTGGTGTAGTTGTTAAGTTCAAGTACTCCACATTGGTGGCCTGGGGTTCATGGGTTTGGATCCCAGGCATGGACCTACACACTGCTTATCAAGCTATGCTGTGACAGCATCCCACATGCAAAATAGAAGATTAGGATGGATGTTACCCCAAGGAGCATCTCTCTCAAGCCAGAAGTGGAAGGTTTGCAACATGTTAGCTCAGGACCAATCTGTCTCACACACAGACACACATGGAATTCTGTCTAAATTTACCTGGCATTCCGTGGATGCACAATGGCTCAAAGCTTACTCAGACCAGTCTGGTAATTTACCCCTTGCCATTATATTTTTTTCCTTTGTGGATTTTCTCAGGATTCGTTCCCTTCTTTTTGACATTTGCAGCTTCTTCTGGATTGGGTTTTGATATTTGCCTGTTGATGATGATGGTGATGATGGTCATGTTGGATGATGATATTTTTTCTAGCAACTTCTGAGAATGCCAACTTTTTTTATCCTTCCTCATTGTTCATCTTTTATATGGTCTATTTTAACCAGCAGTATTTTATAACATATTTTCTCTTTCTTTTTGGATTTTGAATTTTTATTTAGCTGTTGAGTGGAATATATCTTATATGTAACTTGGTTAGGTTTAATATTTTATGTCAGAGAGTTGCACAAAATTTTGCACAAATGGTCCCGACAGACTTCAGGTGCATAGTGCCGTAGAGATAACTTAGATCCATCAGATAATTCACCCTTTCCAAGTAAAAGCTACACACACACTCACACACAAGCACTTGCAGGGTTGTTTGTAGGTCTACACAGCAATATATTTATAATAAAATTGAAAATTCAATTTGAAGACCACTGCATTTGATTACAAAATCACTTAACATTCCATATTTATTCAACAATTTTTGATTCCATCATCAAGCCATTATTTTTTAAATTGTCAAATGGCCAGTTTTAAAAATATTTGCAAGAATTTCTGAGGGTATTTTATGTGTACATTTAAAAGTATGTTTGTGTGTGTATCTTTTGTTTTTAGTGTAGAATTTTTCCTGACTGTCGCAAGGGGGGTTGGGGTAGGTGTGTGGCTCTGCTAGTTCCACAGCCCATACTGAGGTCTGTCCTCCTCTTATGAGATGCACAGGTGGGTGAGACCCCTCAGGGGCCTTTGGTGTATTGTGCTGGATCCCACAGCTCACAAAAAGCTGCTTTGGTTCACAAGAGTAAGAAATTGATGAAAGAACATGAATACAAAATGAATAAATAGAAAGATATCCCACGTTCACAGATTGGAAGAGTTGCGACTGTTCAAGTGGCCATACTCCACAAAGCCATGTGTAGATTCAACACAATCCCTATCAAGATTCCGCTGTCATTTTTTACAGAAAGGGAACAAGCAATTTTAAAATTCTTGTGGAACCCATCAAATAACCCAAATAGCCAAGGAGTTCTTGGGAAAAAGAAAGCTAGAGGCATAACACTTCTTGATTCCAATTTTATTCCAAAGCTATAGTAATCAAAACAGTATGTTACTGGCATAAATAGAGACACAGACTAGTGCAACAGAACTGAGAGTTCAGAAATAAACCCACAAATATGCAGTCAGCTGATATTTGACAAAGGAACCAAGAATACTCAACGGATACATGATAGTTTCTTCATAGACCACCCACAAAATTAACTCAAAATGGACTGAGTACTTAAGCATATGATCAGAAATCATAAAACACCCAGAAGAAAATGTAGGAAAAATGTCTCAATATTTATATTGGCAATGATTCTTGTATATATACCCAAAGTTCTAGCAAAAAAGGAAAAATCAACAAATAAGACTACATCAAAGTTAAATGTTTTTGCACAGCAACAGAAACTATTGAGAAAATGAAAGGCATCCTAGGGAATTGAGAACATTTTTTTGAAAACATGGAACTCAGAGAAAAGGAGAGTAGAATGGTGGTTACCAAGGACTGAGGGGCTGGGGAAGTGAGAAGATATTTGTCAAAGAGTAAATTCTTTCAGTTATAAGATGAATACATTCCAAAGATCAAACTCCAGGTTACAGCCTAATGACTATAGTTAATAATACTGCATCATATAGTTGAAAGTTGCTATGAGAATAGGGCTTTCATATTCTTACTGTAACAATAACAGCAACATGGTGTTTATGTGACGAGGGATTCTGATGAACATATTGCAATATATAAGTGTATCAAATCATTGTATTGTACAAGTTAAACTTCCACAATGTAGTATGTCAATGATATCTCAATAAAGCTGCAAAAACTGAATAAACTAAAATAAAAATCCAGTAATTACTGTGGCAATAACAGTGAATATCAACTCTAACTAGATCTGAGAGAGCTGACAATGGATCCAGGGTGTCATTGTCACAATAATTTGTTTTATCTTTTTAGTGGCACAGTATTCATCAAACTCAGCACAACTATAACATAAAATTAAGGCATCTACCATTCTAATAAGAAAATAGCATTGATTTTTAATTTTAAAAGTAATAACTTTTTATTATAGCAAAAATAAGTCTAATGGTTTGTTTCATATATCATCTTAGCTAGGCTATTGGTTAGCTTGGCTAGGCTTAGCAAACACAAATCTATTGGTCAAACATTACTTTAGATATTGCTGTGATCACATTTTGTAGATGTGACTAGCATTTATATTCTGTTGAGGTTTACTAAGGGAGATTACCTATGATGATGAGGGTGGGCCTCATTAAATAAATTGTAGGCCTTAAGAGAAAACTGAAGTTATTGGAAGAAGAAGTTTTTCTCAAGGCTGTACCATAGAAAGCCAGCCTGAGATTGCAGCCTCCCAGCCTGCCCTATGAATTTCAGTCTTGCCAGCTCCAATAAATGAGTCAATTCCTTAAAATAAATCATATAGATAATATGTGTATATATACATAAATATACACAGGTTTATGTATACTAACCCAGGCACATACACATAATCATATATCCAATATACTGTTTCAACATACTATTGGATCTCTTACCCTGAAGAACACTGGCATAGATTTTGGCACCAAGAGTAATTCTAGAGGAACAGACGTTAAAGGTGAGCTTTGAATCTGGGATTTCTGCAATCAGTTCTCTAATATGATTAGATTTAAAGGCACCAATGATTCTATTTCCAGTTGAAAATAGAGTCCTGATAGTCCATGGTGTGATGTGGCAATAGAGATGTGCTAAAGATCACCATTGCTACTCCTAACCAGACACTTATAAGAAGCAGGGAACTGGATGACTGTGTATATGGTACTTTTGAAGATTTTTCTTAAGACAGAAAATATAAAAGATTGGGGGATTGCCCCTAATTGTGTGGAAAATGTGGGGAAAGACAAGAGTCAGCCCAAGGCTCTAGTGTCACATAAACAACCTAAAACTTTCCATGTCTGCTCTAAAAGAAAATATTTTCTCCTATAGCTGTGGAGCTGAGATTCATGAAAATCAATCGCAGAGTCTAATCCTGTGAGTGGCAGAATGACAACCAGAATGGAATTCTCAAACTTTCAGAGTGTCTTTTGTTAAAAGTGGGAGCATTAATTTGCAAGGAACAAGATCCTAAAAATTGGAATGGGTACATATGAGCATACTGATTCAGCTGGAACCGTGAAACCCTGTATTCTGCTGAGTCAGCTTTGCCAGTGGAAGGAGCAGCTTCACCCTCCTCTGACGAGGTTAACCTTCCTTTGCCTGAGGAACTTGTAATGGCCTCTCTTGAGGTAGTAGCTCGACAAGACTGCTGATTCTCCACCATGCCTGGGATCCAAACGCACAAAACCTGGGCCACCCAAGTGGAGTGCACAGAACTTTAGCCACTCGGTTACAGTGCCGGGCCCTTGCTATGTTGTGTTTTTATTTTCATTTGTCTCAAGTTATTTTTAGATTTACTTTGGATTTCTTCTTTGACTCATTGGTTGTTCAGGAATGTCTTAATTTCCGATATTGGTGATTTTCCAATTTGTATTCTGTTATTGATTTTTCGTTTCATCCCTCTGTTGTCAGAAAAGTTACTTGGATATCAGGCTTCTTAAATTTGTTAAAATTTTTTGGACCATAACGTGTGATCTTTCTTGGAGAATGTTCTGTGTGCACTTGAGAGAATGCTTATTCTACTTCTGTTGGATGGAATGTTCTGTATATTTGTTTAAGTCCACTTTTACAGTATTGATTTTTCATCTGGATGATCTATCCATTGTGGAAAGTAGGGTATTGAAATCTCCAACTGTTATTGTATTGCTGTCTATTTCTCTCTTCTGATTTGGTAATATTTGCCTTGTATATTTAGGTTCTCTGATGTTCTATATATAATATATACAAAATTGTTACATCTTTCTGATTAATTTATTCTTTTATCATCCCATAAAATCCTTCTTTACCCCTTATGACACTTAGTTTAATTTTATAACTATATATTTATAGTAAATCTCAAATGGCACTATGGACATTGAAATAGGCTTTTATTTCTTTCCCTTAAGCCCCAGTGCATAGTTGTATATCGTAGTTATAACTCATGCTAGTTCTTCTATGTAAGGTGCCACCACAGCATGGCAACTGAGAGACAGGTGGTGTGGTTCTTTAACCAAGAAGAGAACCCAGACCACCAAAGTGGTGGGCACCAAACTAACCACTAGGCCATCAGGGCTGACTCCCCTGTGACACTGGTTGAGTTCAACTCTATTTTGTCTTTAATAAGTCTAACCACCCCTGCTCTTTCTGGTTTACAATTTGCATGAAATATCATTTTCCATCTTTTCACTTTCAGCCTATGTGTGTTCTCAAATCTAATTTGAGCCTCTTGTAGGCAGCATATAGTAGGGTCTTCTTCATTTATCCATTCGGCCACTTTATATCTCTCGATTTTAGAGAGTTTAGTCCATTGATGTTTAAAAAAATTAATAAGAAAGGGCATACTTTTGCCTTTTTAAAAACTTTTTTCTGTTTTGTACTTCCATTTTTCCTCTTTCCTTCTCTTGCTCTTTTCCTTGTGTTTTGTTGAATTTTGTACTGATAGTCGACTCCTTTTTCTTGTCTTATGTATATATTTTTTATTTCACATATGTCTTTCCTATGTAATTTTTGTTGTTCCAAGGACGGTTACATAAACATCTTAAAGTTATAATAGGCTATTTTAGGCCATAGCAACTTGACTTCAATCACATACAAAATTCTACACTCTTACTTCTCCTCAAACATTTCATGTTGGTGATGTCACAATTTGCATCTTTTAATATTTTAAATCAATTTAAATTTGTGTAGTTTATATTTATCCTTAATATATTTATCTTTTATAGTAAAATTAAAAGCATTTTAGCCAGAAGCATTACAGTTTGACAGTGTTCTCTATTTGTTAATATATTTGACTCCACCAGTGAGTTTTACACTTTCCTATGCTTTTATGTTGCTATTTAGTGTCCTTTCTTTTCAACTTGAAGAACTCCTGCTAGCACCTATTGTAAAGCAAGTTTCGTGGTGAAGAACTCTCTTAGATTTTGTTTATCTTGGAAAGTAGATATCACTCCTTCATTTTTTTGACTTTATTTATTTGGAGAAGTTCTAGGTTGACAAGAAAATTGAAAGGAAGGTCCAGAAATTTCCCATAAACTTCCTGCCCCAGCACACGCTTATCTTCCCCGATTATCAATATTACCAGGATGGTACACGTTTTACCAAGGATGAACCTACATTGACACATCACATTCAGTCAAAGGCCAGTTTATCTTAGGGTTTATTCTTGGTGTTTTTCATTCAATTAGTTTGACAAGCATATAGCGACATATATACATAATTATAATATCATTCAAAGCACTTTCCTGCTTTAAAAATTCTCTGTAATCAGACTGTTTATCAGTCCTCCCACTCAAGGCACCTGACCTTTTTATTGTCCCCATAGCTTTGCCTTTCCAGATTGTCATATACTTGGAACCGTGCAGTATGTAGCCTTTTCAGATTGGATTCTTTTACTCAGTAAGATTCATTTAAAGTAACTCTATGTCTTTTCATGATTGATAGGTCATTTCTTCCCAGTACTGAATCCATTCACCTACTGAAGGACATCTTGTTGCTTCAAAGTTTTGGCAATTGTGAATAAAGGTTTTATTAAAATCCTTGTACAGGTTTCTGTATGGGCATTAATCTTCAACTTCTTTGGGCAAATAACAAGGAGCTTGATTGCTTTATCATATGCAAAAGTATTTTTACTTCTGTAGAAACAACTAATGTCAAAATGAAGAGAAAATATCCTGAGGAAATTCACAAAGGAAAAAATACAACTGCAAAGGGTAAGTTACCAGAATGGTCTGAGCAGGCTTTGAGGCATTGTGCATCCAAGGAATGCCAGGGAAATTTATACAGAAGTCTGTGTTTGTGTGTGAGGAAGATTGGCCCTGAGCTTATATCTGTTGTTATCCTTCCTCTTTTTGCTTGAGAAATACTGTCCCTGAGCTAACGTGAATTCCAGTCTTCCTGTATTTTGCATGTGGGATGCTGCCACAGCATAGGTTGATAAGCAGTGTGTAATTCCCTGCCCAGGATCCAAAACCATGAACCCCAGGCCGCCAAAGTGGAGTACATGAAGTTAACCACTAAACAACAAGGTCAGCCCCAGAGACAGAATTTTGATGGACTTTGTGATCTAACATAAAACCCAACCAAGGTGGAAACATGTCCATAGGTGTGACATTAGTCCAGACTAGCATGCTAAATTTATACTGCAGCCAAATGGGAGATGAAAATTGAAGAAATGCATATAATTACATAACTAGTTACATGATAGTAAAACACAGAAATACATAATATTAGTATAAGAAGTAATTATAGATTTAAAGGGATGGTGGTGACAGAGATGATAAATAAGTATGAATTGTGAGGCTAGATTAAAAATATGTATCAGAAGAAGATTAATTAGAATATTACAATATATGAATGCGTTAGGTACACATTTCAAAATGTAGAATGAAGAAAAATATGTGACCTGCCATGGTTGAATTTTCAGACTGCTATGAGATGACACTATCATTGTGCATAAGAAGATTCCCTGGGCAACTTCAACTTTTGAGGGACTCTAGGACTTTCTGTTGGAAAAGTCAACCAATTAGACCATATACACAAAATATAACAAATATAAACCAGGATAGTCTTAAAGGAAAGAAACCCCTATCTACATATAATGTGTAAGAACTTTCAAAGTTCAAGGATAAAGTTAGAGACTGACAAAAATGCAGGAAAAATAAAAGTATATTATCCAGAAAATGTGAATAATAAGACTGATATGAGATGGCTCTGAAACACTGTGTACATGAAGGTTGTCAGGACAACTTAGAATTTTGAGGGTGTTTATGACATCACCGTGAAAAAGTCAACCAAGATGGCCACGTGTTTACAGTCTGAGGATTGGCCTAGGCTAGGATATTAAAGTGAGAGACACAAATAAAAATATTTAAAAAGAGAAAACAGGCACAGAAATATGAGATAAAATACATGGTGATTAAAGAGATAAATGAATAATTTGGAACAAGTAATAATAGAGTGACAAGCACTGATAGGGGAAAATTTTCATATACTGAGGTATATGGGGAAGACGTTGATTTAAACTTGAAACTTTATTTGAATCTAAAGGCCTGGCTTGTGGCTTATCAAACATACATTGTACATCTGCTTTAATCATAATCTGAAGTCTAGAATGTTGTCTTTGAAAAGAAGAATTGATGCCTCCTTTCCTATGCCCCTAGCATTGTTTGTAGATAAGTCTCACTTTCCATAGCTCTGTTGTCCCACTGGCCCACTGGGTACATGCTAATCTGTAACAAAAAATCTCTTTGAACCCTTGAAAGAATGGACCCCTGTCATGCTTGGGGCATGTCTTTTTGTTTGGAAGGGCTATAGAATTATGCTGAAAATCACTCTTTTCCACAGTACTTCCTTCCTTGTGAAGGCTGCACTCCCAGGCTATAGTGCTCAGTTTGGCTCTAATAAAATTCTCTCTCCCTTTCTCTTGCAATACAATGATTATTGATTATGTGTATTGACATCTATATAAGGAGGTTGGCTGAAATTAGAACATTGCAATTATCTTAAAAAAATAAACATTCCAGAGCTGAAGATGTAAATCAAACAAATAACACACCATATAATAATAAAGTAAGCCAATATTTAGACATACCCTAGTGGAACTTTCAAATAACAAGGGTTAAGTTAGAAACATACAAAAACCAGAAAAGATTAAAAAAATACGTTACCTGGAAAGAGGAAATCATCAGATTTGTCTAATTTGTCGCTGAATCATTATGTACATGAAGGTGGTTGCCATGACAACCTAGAATTTTGAGTTTCTAATCTCATAATGAAAATGCAATCAAGACGACCACATGTTTTCAGTGCTCAGTTTGACCTAGGCTAGGATAGCAAAGATTCCTACAAGTGACCAAGGTAAATTCAAAGACAACACCCAACAATCACGAAAGCACTCACACATCAGCCTAGAGAACATATGGTGATTAAAGAAATGCAAAATTAATAACTCGGAATGCAGGAGAACGGACTGATAAGCATATCTCAGGGAGATAGCTGAGCAAGACCATGACGATTATACTATGGAAAAGAAAAAAGGACCCAGAAAATGGAAGGAGAACAGAAAGGGCATCTGAATAATCCACAATGAAAGATGTCAGTCTTTAGACAGAGTCAGCTTGAACATTTGACAGTCAGAGAAAGTCACAACCCCAAAAACTGCAGTGAAGGTAAAAGCTGGGCAACCTGGGAATGGTGAGTTATGACACTGCTCCAAGCAGGCTGTGAAACACTGTGTCCATGGAGCTTTCTGAGACAGGAGAGACACAATTATGACAAATTCTCCGACAGCAGAGTGGAACAAAAAAACAACATGATCATGTCTACACAGTGCCAGAGTTGGCCTCAAGTAGCATATTCAAGTCACATTCCACTCAACTGCAGGTAGCCAATGGAACATGAAACAGGCAGGCTGCTGATGCAGCGGTGAAGTCCGCACGTTCTGGGTCGGCAGCCCGGGGTTGGCCAGGTGGAATCCTGGGGGTGAGCCTCCTCACCCCTGGTCCAGCCATTCTGGGGCAGGCGTCCGAGGTAGTGTAGAGGCATATGGAAAGCGAGGTTCGACAGGGCCATTCTTCCTCAGCAAATACAGGAGCATTGACAGGAGATGTGAGCACAGCGATAAACTTTTGCCAGAAGGAAACCAAGTAAAAGTTGCAAAGAATAGAAAAACTGAAGCTCAAAAAAAAAAAAAAAAGCATACCAGTAAGAAGAATAAGAGATCTAGGAATAACCTTAACCAAACAGGTGAAAGCTCTGTAAACCAAAAACTAGCAAACCATTAGGGAAAGAAATTCGGCAAGACACAAGAAAACGGAAAGGTATTCCGTGCTCTTGAAATGGAAGAAGTAACACACTTCAAACGTCCATGGTGGATATATCAATCTCTAGATTCCACGCAATCCCAGTCAAAGTTGCAAAAATATTTCCCACAGAGATAGGAGAGAGAATCCTAAAGTTTCTATCCAGCAACAAAAGAATCTGAATAGCCAAAGGAATCTTGAGGAAAATGAACAAAGCTCGACGTATCACATATTCTGATTTCAACATATAGGACGAAGCACTGAGAATGGAAACGGCACAGTTTGGGCCCAAAAACAGACATACAGATCCATGCAACAGAATTGAGAGCCCAGAGGTCAACTCACACATATATGGACAGCCGATTTTCCACCAGGGAGCCAAGAGGAGACAGTGGACAAGGGGAGTCTCCTCAATAATTGGTGCCGGGAAGACCGCACAGCCCCGTGTAACACAGTGAGAGCAGACCATGATGTTACACCAGGCATACACATCACTCAAAATGGATGAAAGTCTTGAATGTAAGACTTGAAACCATGAGACTTCTAGAAGAAAACCTAGGCAGCGTTTATTGTAGAGACTCTCCTTTCTCCACGGTCTCCTCTTGGCTCCCTGGTCGAAAATGGGCTGTCCATATATGTGTGAGTTGACCTCTGGGCTCTCGACTCTGTTGCATGGGTCTGTGTGCCAGTTTTTGGGCCCAGATTGTGCCGTTTCGGTACCTAGCGCTTCGTCCTCTATGTTGAAATCAGAAAGTGTGATACGTCCTGCTTTGTTCGTTTTCCTCAGGATACCTTTGGCTATTCATGGTCTGTGTTGCTGGATATAAACTTTAGGATTCTCTCTTCTATTTCTGTGGGTAACATTGCTGCAACTTTGACTGGGCTTGCATGGCATCCAGAGATTGCTTTATCAGGTATGTAAGCTTCAAGTGTATTAATTCTTCCATTCCAAGAGCACGGGATATCCTTCCGTTTCCTTGTGTCTTCTTGAATTTCTTTCGCAAAAGGTTTGATAGTTTTCGGTTTACATAGCTTTCACCTGTTTGGCTAAGGTTCTTCCTAGATATCATATCTTCTTACTGGCATGCTTTTCTGTCTGTGCTTCAGTTTTTCTATTCTTTGCAACTCTTAATTGGTTTTGTTTTGGCGGACGTTTATCGCTGTGCTCACATCGGCTGGCAATGCTCCTGTATTTGCTGAGGAAGTCTGGCCCTGTATAACGTGGCTTTCCATCTGCCTAACACAACCTCAGATTGCCTGCCCCAGAATGGCTGGACCAGCAGTGAGGAGGCTCACCCCCAGGATTCCACCTGGCCCACCCGGGCCACCGACCCACCCCGGGCCACCGACCCAGAAGCTGCGGACCTCACCGCTGCACCACCGGCCGGCCCCTTTCATGTTCCATTGGCAACCTGCAGTTGAGTGGAATGGGACTTGAATATGCTACTTGAGCGCAACTCTGGCACTGTGTAGATGAGGCCAGCTTGTTTTTCTGGGCCATTGTGATGTCAGAGGATTTGTCATAATTGTGTCTCTGCTGTCCTGGCAAGCCTCATGGACACAGGGTTTCAGAGCCCACTTGGAGCAGTCTCATAACTCACGCTTCCCAGTTAGCCCCGGTTTGACCTTTGCTGCTGTTTTTTTGGTTGTGACTTTCCTGATTGTCAAACCTCCAAGCAGAGCCTGTCTAAAGACTGACATCTTACACTGTGGATTATTCAGGTGTGATTTCTGTTCGCCTTCCATTTTCTGGGACCTTTTTTTTTTTTTCCATAGTATAATCCTCATGATTTTGCTCAACTATCTCCCTGAGATATACTTATCAGTCCGTTCTCCTTCCTTCCAAGTGATTAATTTTGTATTTCTTTCATCACCGTATGTTCTCTAGGCCCAGGTGTGACTGCATTCGTGACTCGTGCTTGTTGTCTTTGAATTTGCACCGGGCACTTGTAGGAATCTTTGCTCTCCTAGCCTAGGTCAAACTGAGCACTGAGAACATGTGGTCATTTGGGTTGGTTTGACATTCTGAGATCACAAACTCCAAATTCGAGGTGGTCCTGGCAACCCCCTTCATGGACATAATGTTTCCGAGGGAAATTAGACAAATCTGATGAATTCCTCTCTCCAGGAAAGATATTTTTCTGTCTCTTTTCTGGATTAGGGAAGTTTCGAACTTGACCCCTGACCCTTGAACGTTCCCCTAGATTCGCTGTAGATACGGGCTTACTTTATGTCTATAGGGTGTGCCATTTGTTTGACCCACATCCTCAGCCCTGGCATGTTTATTTTTCTTGAAACAGAATTGGAATGTTCTAATTTCAGCCAACTTCCTTCCATGTGTGTCAAAACACATAATCAATAATCCTTCTACGGCAAGAGGTCGGGGGAGAGAATTTCATTGGAGCCAAAGTGAGCACTCTAGCCTGGGAGGGCAGCCTTCACAAAGGAATGAAGCCCTCTGGAAAAGGGTGATTTTCAGCACACTTGTAGAGCCCTTGAAAACAAAGAGACATACCCCAAGCATGACAGGGCTCCATTCCTTCAAGGCTTCCAAGACATCTCTTGCGACACATTAGCATGTACCCAGTGGGCCCCCGTAATGCCAGAGATATGGAAAGTGAGACTGATCTTCAAAGAATGCTAGGAGCCTAGGAAAGGAGGCATCGATTCTTCTCTTCAATGTCCTCAAGACATCATTCTTGACTTTCGATTATGCTTAAGGCAGAAGGACAACGTAGGTCTGAGAAGCCCCAAGTGCAGCCTCTTGTTTCCAATCAAGTTTCAAGCTTGAATCAGCATGGCCTCCCCTTAGACTTGAATACATGACAATGTTCTCCTCTCAGTGCTTGTCCCTCTATTCTCGCTTCTTGCCT